>NC_136501.1:93087308-93397308 GCF_053919585.1 Euprymna scolopes | reverse complement strand
TTCCTTGGAAAAAAGCGCAAATGGAATGAATTCCAAATCATTAAAAGAAAAGTACTAGAGATAATACTTTAAACACGTCCGTCAAGGCTGGATGAATAAAAAAAATTAAGGCTTGAAAAAAACCCGAAAAACGGTGACAATTTAAATTTGAAAAGCAAGGTCAAACTGACCCAGACAAAAAGCGCGAAAGTTAGCGTTAATAATTAGGTCAGCTTAGATATGCACGTGAAAGTCTCAAAATTGAATCAAGAAAACTGATCAGAAGAACAAACAAATGGCCAAGTTCAAGAAATGGGACGTCTGTTATAAACATACATACATATATACATATATACATATATATATACATATATATACACAAACACACACATACATATATATATTAAAAAAATAAAATAAAATAAAAATAAATAAAAATAAATAAATAGAAAATTATATATATACAGTCACATATACATACATACAGGCACAGAAATGCACACATACATGTATATACATACAAACACGCATATAAATATATATACACATATATGAATACATATACAATAACACACACACATATATATACATATATATATATATATATACAAACACACACGCATGCATAAACATATACACATATCTAAAAACATATACAAGTTAAACAAAAAACATACATACTTACATACAAAATAAGAGGAGAGGCCGGTATCTGCAAACTCCGGAATAAGGCAAATAAATGTGTATGTAAATGCATATAGTTAAATATAAGTAAACAAATACATAGAATAAAAATGAGTAGGTTGATGTATATATTTAATTAATCGGTATACTTATACCATAAAACCATATATATAAATGTATATATATATATATATATATAATACTATTGTAACGTTGTATGTATATATATGAATATATTAAAAAATGACGTACATTTTGAATAGTGGGGTTTATATTTCATCTGTATATTCATGTACGTGAAAATACATGTATGGTTATACGTCCTATTTTTTGGTTCATCGTCTAGTGTGTACATTTTAACATTCATGCAACAGTTCTAACAGGAAACGATTGACGTGGACGTATCGAAACAGTTGAAGACAACAATATTTTTAACAGCTTTAAATAACACAACACATACCTGGATTATACAGGAACATTTATTTTCATGATCCGGCCGGCATCTTTAGAGATTACAACGTCTTCACATCTTCGGTGCCTGAAAAAACGCCGCTCCCTGCGTCATGGAGAGACCAACTCCCCTTGAGTTGTCCGTCCTCGCTGATGTTCAGCTAACGACTGACTAGAATCTCCCCAATTCTTCATCTCATCACGCGTCTAAGATCCCAACCGCTGCCGTAACATACATCTGATTATTTGTTTATCCAAACCAAAAATCATGTTTTCCTGTATTTTTTAAAATCACGTTTTTTTTTTTAGTTGTTTATTATTTCAGTTGTCAATCACTTTTTTCGGAATCAAATTGTTTATTTTTCTAATCATAATAATCGATCCAGCGACCCGCCGTTGCTCAAATCAATTAATATTTATAATAATAATGTTTTTACCCTTGCCTCTGCCTGTCACAGTTAACACAGATACTACGTTATGATCACAGCCAAAAGTTCAAAACATTATCTATTGGGGGTATTCGGGATTCGTCTATCTGGATTGTTACTATTCCCAAAAATTAAATGTGGCTATGCTATATAAATATATATATTTACTTATATATAAAAGATATGTGTGCGGGAGAGAGGGAGAGAGAGAGAGAGTTTCCTATAGTCTCCGGATGAAATTTCACATAATTTATGAGCCTGGGGATATTCCTAAAGAGGTCCTGTACAAAAATGCGTCCGATAAGTATCGAATATTGTTTATCGATAATCGAAAAATAAGATTAGAAAAGGAACAGTACAATTTTGAATAAAGTTAACACTTTTATACAGCCTAACAGGTGCATTTAAGAAGTTTTATCACTGCACAAACAAAACTGACTGGCGTATAAAATCAACAGTAGGTTCTTTGATAAGACAGGGGCGCATTCGAAAAATTGTCTATGTTTAGAACACAATTAAACCATCATACTTGGGATTTGTTCTTTTATAATTAAATTCACACCATTATATATCAACATTTTTAATAAATTCAACAGTATGTTCTTCGATAAGACAAAGGCGTGTTCAAAATGAATGTATCCGCTTAGGGTATAACTGCACAATACTACTGGACTTTTGAATATTTGGACATTAATTTAAGTTAATGGAAAAATAATTTCATGAAGGCAACAGTAGGTTCGCTAGAATGCAATGTAGATTAAAACGTATTATTGACTAAGTCTTTGTGAGAAAGCTGGTGAAGTTTCCGCAGTAGGCCCGAACTAGAGCAAGCGATTTGTTTGAATAATGGCTAATTGCACAGATTTCATTGACGATATAAGTATTGTGTGGAACATTCGTTGACCCCAATTCAATTCGGGACAACGTTGGGTCTCATGCTACTATATATATATATATATATATATTTCTGTAGAAATATATTTTTCTTATTATATATCAATCCTTATATAAGAAGCTGAATGTGAATACAGAGCAATATATATAATAATTGACATAAATTTATATTCCAAAATACATGATGTTGACAATTTTATATTTTATTCCTTTACATCAATTGATTCTTACAGTTCTTGAAGTGTCTGTTTCGTAGCGCCAAATCAATCATTATATATATATATATATATATATATATATATATATATATATATATATATATATATATACGAGCAAACAGTTAATAAATATCTTCCACCAGACTATCCATTCACGTGTAATCACCTTTTTCTTCACCATATACCCTCTGCTTCACTTTTTTTTATCAAGTAAGATCTTTGACTTATTTGTTGTTTCATCAAATACTTTTGCATGCAAAATCCGATCCTGCATTTTGCTAATTCCTACCCTCTGATGAGAAGAAAAGTATTTCTTCGAAAGTCCGCTTATCAAGTGTTTCCTTTTCAGATTAAACATGTTTTTAACTTCAAAGTGTTTTTAACATGTTTTATTAACTGTTTTCTCGTATTATAAGCTCTATCACTTATTTGGTTTTATCGAACTTTTACATTTGGCTGAGATAACTTTATAAATATTAATTCTTTTTATTTGTAATTTTTATTTTATTATATATATATACATATATATATATATATATATATATACACACACATATATATGAGGATAAACGTAAGCACAAAAAGGACAGATTACCAACCAGACACACCCAACCCACCCCACCACCACTACCTTTATCTGCCCAAATTGCACAAGAAAAATTGGGTCTAGGATTGGGCCCTATGCTCACCTGAGGACCCACAGAAGCCACAACGGAGGACAGTCTTACTCGGACACGAGTGACCGCCGATGATTACGTGTGTGTACATGTGTGTGTATGTGTGTGTGAGAGAGAGAGAGACAGAGTAAAAGAGAAAGATAGAGTTGCTAACACTGGCGAAGCATCTCTTTTTATTTCTAGCATACGTGAATAAACGCGTTTACTAGTTTTAAAGAATGAATTCCAGTTAAATACGAATAATAAAAGATAGTCAACACATTACGACAATATGGGCTTCTTTTCTATTTGACGTCGCCAGTTCTTTCAGCAATTTACGCGATGTTCGTCTTTAGCGGATTGCTGACATTATCTGTCAGAGGTGCAAGCATGACCAACAATTTATCGAAGTTCATGCATTGGCGTTTATGTTTTTGCAAGAAGATGTCTACTTCAGCCACCAGAGAAAATAATGAAAAATAGCGTCAATACGCAATGACATGGTTCACCTCCGAGACTGAACGCTGAACGTAGTGACGTGTATTCTCTGGACGGCGTCAGGATATAGGCATCGCTTCAGACTGGGTCGTCAATCTTACTGAATATATGAAGGAAGGCAGCAAGAGAAAATGTTGGGATGCGGAGAGCAAGGAGCTGTTGAATGGAAAAGGAGAGAATGTCACATTCGAGGCTGTTGGAACAGAAAGAATAACGGAACCGACAAATAGATGCAGAGAATTTAGTAATTAATTTAACTAAAACACACACACATATATGTGTGTGTATGCATATAAACGTATAACTGACATATATCTATATATCTATAAAAGTAAACTTGTCTCTCTGTGTGTACATTTCCCTACCAAACTACTCTGTTAATTTTCAAGCTACAGACTCGAGATATAACAAAATAGTTTTGAGATTTTAGAAAAATTGGTTTTCGGCCAGAAATTTGGCTGTCAAGCGGTCAAAGTTCAACGATTTGACCTTTGAAAACTCTACCAAACTCCTTCTCCAATTTTCTGGTCCAAACACTTGAAATTTTATATGTAGGTTACTTGGACAGATTAAACTTATTAATTTGTTTTGAGCTCATAAATATAAATGTTAAGAGGTCAAAATTGGGGTTAAAGTTTAAAAAGATTTGACCTCTCCTGTCACTACCAAATTACTCAGCCAATTTCTTGTCTAAAAGCATTTGAAACCAAAAATGGTATTCAGACAAGCTTTTTAATCGGTTTGGGTCGAATATTTGAGCTACCAAGAGGTAAAAGTTCAAAGGAGTTGACCTTTGCAGTGTCTGGATAACTACTCAGCCAATTTTGGGTCTAAATATTTGATATTTATACATGACAGGTATTCAGACATGCGTCAATTATTTTAATCAGATTTGGGGCGACAATATTGCTGCCAAAAGGTCAAAGTTGAAAGAGTTGACCATAGAAGATTTTACCAAATTCCGCCGCCAATATTTGATTTAAATAAAACTTTGTATTTTGATTTAAGACTAAAAAACTAAATGTTGAAGAGTCGAAATTGGGGTCAAAATTAAAAAAAATTGATCTCTTCAGTCTCTACGAAATTACTCAGGGAAATTTTGGTCTAAACATTTGAAATCTTACATGAAGTGTATCCACACGTAGGGAAATTTATGAACAGTACCCGACTAAAGCCAATCAGAGTTATCTGCCCTTTGTATGTTTTTGTTAATTCAAGTGACGTTACAGAAGAAGCAAAAGGGAAAATGTGTCTGTGTGTGTGTGCGTGTGTCTGGGTGGGTACATTTCCCTACAAAATAACCCTGTCAATTTTCAGTCTAGAGACTCGAGGTATTGAGATTTGAGAAAAACCTTTTGAGGAAAACTCTACCAAACTCCTCCACCAAGTTGATCTAAATATTTGACATTTTAAATGTAGGTTACTTGGACATGGATCAAATTTATAATTTGATTTGGCCACAATATAATCAATGTTAAGGGGTCAAAATTGGGGTCAAAATTAACAAAAGATTTTACTTCTGTGGTCTCTTCCTAATTAGTCAGCCAATTTCTTGTCAAAACATTTGAAAATTGACATCAGCATATTCAGACATAAGGCAAGCTTTATAATTGGTTTTTGGCCAGAAATTTGGCTGCGGTTTAGCGAACTATTTACCCAATTCTGTGTCTAAACATTTTAAATTTTACATAAAAATTATTCAGAACTGTAGCAAGCTGTTTAATAAGTTTTGGGGTGAAACTTTACTTGCCAAGAGGTCAAAATTGAAAAAGTTGACCTTTGCAGACCGTATCAAACTCCTCCGTAAATTTTGGGTGAAAACATTGAAATTTTATTTGTAGGTTACCTGGAAATGAGTCAAATATTTTAATATATATATATATATATATATATATATATATATTTATATATATATATATATATATGCACAAAAAATGAACAGTACATACCGCCTGAACAAAACTGGGTTGAAATGCTAGTATATATATATATATATATATATATATATATATATATATATATTTTAATAAATTATGCAAATATAAATATACATAATAATATTTTTAAATAACACGATTTTAACAACAGACACTGGTGTTTCCTGATTATGCAATCATCAGTTTGAAAAGTAACTGATTGTAAGGACATGGTAAGCTACACTTCTCTCTTCCATACCACCTGTAACTAACACATAGATTCAAGAAAATGAAGTTTATACTTAGAGTATTAAACCACAAGATATCAAAATGATGCGTTTTTGATATATATATATATATATATATATATATATATATATATATACTAGCAAAAGATATATATATATATATATATACTAGCAAAAGTACCCGTCGTTGACTGGGTTCAAAAACAGCCTACAGAAAATGGACTCTGATTTATGAAACTATGATAGGTTATGAAAAGGAAGGGTTGTAAAGAGATAGCTTCGAATTTGGGGCTATCAAAACCAAAGCAACATATGATGAAAGTAAAAATAAAATAGATAAACCCCATAACTTATTATACCTTACCTGTTCACACTCAAACACTTATCACAATATTCTGTGGATCTATATTAAAACACCTTGTTAAACTTTGTGACGTATTTCATTCTATGGTGGTCAGGCGCGAACGAACACCCCATAATTTTATTATACCATATTTCTTCAAACTGAAACATAATTATCAAAGTATACTTACGTAGATAGATATGAAAATTATTCATTAAAGTTTGTGCCTATTTCCATTCTATGGAGTACAGGCGCGAACGCAGACCCCACAATTTTATTATACTATCCCTATTTAAGTTAAAACATATTATCAAAGTATTATCATGTACATCTATATCAAAATTTAATTTTTTAATCTTTATTTCCACACTCGGTGGACCAGGCGCGTACGCAGACCCCACAATTTTAATGAATCATCATTATGACAGATCAAACATACCCATTCCTGTGTCTCGATACATCTTCTATCATTATATTTGATCAGATTTCTATAATAGTCACCCATATAGGAGCCTGTTCGTGATCAGACACACACACAGACGGTCAGCTTTATATTATATATTTATATATATGTATATATATATATATGTATATATATATATATATATATAAAAGAAGTAGTTAATAAAACATGTCAAAAAACACTTTGAAAAAGAGGTAAAAACATATTTAATTTGAAAAGGAAACATTAAATAAGTGGATAGTCCTTAATCCGCTGAGTTTCGAAGAAATACTTTCCTTCTCATCAGAGGGAAGAATTTTGCAAAATTCGGGATCGGATTTTGCTTGCAAAAGTATTAAATGAAACTAAAAGTGAGGAATAGATCTTACTTGATAACAAAAAGTGAAACAGAGGGAATATGGTGAATAAAAAACTGATTTCACGTGAATGGATAGTCTGGTGAAGGTAAAATATCTAATGACGGTAAAATCCAAAGATGCAGAATCCAAGAAAGTTAGTTAAATGTCCATTCGCACAAGTAAAATCCAAGGGAACTGCGTAATTGTAAGATGATCCAAAGTAATGCAAAAAGCAGAAATCCGTGAAATAATTCACAAATAGGTACAAGGAAATGGGAAAGAATTCCAATATATTATTAAAAGAAAGATAAAATGTGCGAGACAAGAGTGAATTCCATATATACATATATATATATATATATATATATATATATATATATATATATATATATATATATATATTCTTCATAATAAAGTTAAACTTATTGAATATTATAGCCAATAACAAGAACTATAATCACAGGTTCCCATAACATAACTATTATGGAAACCTGTGATTATAGGTCTTACAAAAAATTATTGGCTGTAATATTCTATAAGGACAATCCCATCTAAGTAAAAATTGCTCACTATACAAGATAAAGCAAATAAATCGAATTTTAGTAATTCAATAAATTTAAAATTGATGACGTCATAAATTCACATCATAAATATGTAATTTATTGAATTACTACAATTATATATATATATATATATACATATATATATACATATATACATACTATATATATAGAGAGAGGGGGGAATAAATGACAAAACGTATTATTCCAAAATTCCTGATGTTTCCCATCTTATAATTTATTCCTTTAATTCAGTTGACTTATACAATTCTTAAGAGTATTTGTTTCGTAGCGCAAAATCAACCACGTAATTATTATATCAATTAGATGGTCAACATCATGAATTTTGGAATATAACTTTTTGTCATTTATTCTCTATATTGCTCTGTAATTACATTGAGCTTCTTAAATAAGGATTGATACATATTATAAGAAAATATATTTCTACAGAAATATATAAATATAAATATATATATATATATTATATCATATATATATGAATATCATTCCAAAAGCAACGCCCCTAATTTTTACACATTTCATTTGCTCTAGTTAGCCTATTGCAGTATACCTTGAGGAAGCTTCAAAAGCCTACCTATTTTATTGTTATCGAGATCGCGCTGAAGATAATCTACTGTTGACTATATGAAATTATATGTAAATAATGTCTTCACTCTACGTTTTAACAGCAAAGTCGAGTATCATGATTAAATTATGCTCTAGACGGAAATAATTATTTCTAATGGACCATTGTCTAACCAAAGAGCAATCTTTTTAAAAAAAACTAATTATAAATAACCATCACACGCATTCCTCTAATAAAAGTTACTCAACAAACTCCAAGACACATGAAGTACGTATGGAATTTGAAAAAAAAATCGACCTAGTAGTTTTCGAATCTATAGAAAACGAACACGCACACATACAAAGTACTTTTGATAAAATAGTACATATATATATATGTGTTTGTGTGTGTGTGTGTGTGTGTATACATATGTATGCGCGAATGTCACTTCAAACGTAATCCCTCCTATTTTTAACAGAAAATGTTGACGAGCTAGGAAAACGGGGAGGATCACATTTAAACGGGAGATTTATTGTGCTCTAAAATTAATTTCTTACATAGTTACCACTATTCTCAATCCACTTTTATAAACGATAAACTATGGTTATGCATGAGCGACGGGAGCGCCCTTTGTAATAGAGCTAGTGTTCCAAAAGTAATTCCTAATTTTTTCAACTTGAAAAGTTGAAGAACTACATAGACGAGAGTGTAACATAAACACCAGGTACCTTTTGTACTCCGGGATTTATTTTTTTTCTATAGGCAACACCAGTTTCTCATATATATATATATATATATATATATATATACAGTGATGATCATATTTATTGGCACGGTAAAATAAAAGTTAAACTTTGTCTAATAAATTCTAAAAAAGGGATTAAATTAAAGAAAATAACAAAGTATATTATGTATTTTTAACTGGCCTTTCCGATGCAGCAATCGGATTTTAGAAAAAATAAATAACAAAGGAACAACAAACATAATTGCAAAAAACCCTTGTTCAAAATTATTGGCACGATTTATTTAATAATCAATTGTATAGCCTTTGGCCTTGATTACCTTCCTCAGTCGCTTTTCATAGTTTACAACCAAGTTGTTGCACTCTTCAGTAGTAATTTTAGCCCACTCTTCCTGACAATAATCCTCCAATTGAATAAGATTCTTAGGCTTCCTTTGCATTACCCTCAATTTTAATGTTCTCCATAAATTTTCAATTGGATTAAGGTCTGGGCTTTGTGATGGCCACTCCAAAACATTAACATGATTGTCCTCAAGCCATTTCTTAGTCAGTTTAGCCGAATGCTTTGGGTCATTATCTTGCATGAACCACCAACGACGACCAAGTGAGAGCTCTTTAGCAGAGTCTTTCAGGTTTTCATCCAATATTTTAACATAATCTTCCTTTTTTATGCTACCTGTGACCTTAACAAGTCGCCCTGGTCCAGATGCAGCAAAGGATCCCCAAAACATCAAACTGCCTCCACCGTGCTTCACTGTGGGTATGGTGTTCTTAGGCAGGAAAGCTTCGCCAAATAACTCTATTTTCGTTTCGTCAGTCCATAGAACACGTTTCCAGAATGCAACATCTTTATCAATATGACGTTTTGCAAAGGCTAGCCTTACTTTCAGGTGCATAGGCTTCAATAAGGGAGTCTTTCTCGGACGACATGCTTTTAAACCAGCTCTCTTCAAAACTCTACCAACTGTATGTCGAGATACATTCACTCCAGAGGTGCTCTGTTCATCAACAATCTCCCCAACAGAGATCCTTGGGTTTTGTTTTACTTGTCGAACAATTTTCCGTTCATCTCTTGGGGAAAGAATCCTTTTTCTCCCTCTACCCTCTAAACTCATAACGTGGCCTTGCGATTTGAACTTGTTTATTATGGCTCTAACAGTGGATTTGGGAAGGTTTAGCTTCTTTGAAATCTTATCATAGCCCTCCCCATTGGTATGGCATGCTACAACAAGCTTCCTGACGTCTTCGCTGTGTTCCTTAGTTTTAACCATGGCGATTGAAAATTATAATTTAGTCACTTATAATAGTTTAAATAAATCGCTATCTAAAAATTATCTGAAAAAAATTATTCACTGAATTAGCGTTAAACAAGCATAATATGGCTATAAAAAGTTCAGAAAGCACGTAAACCGGAAATTGATTGATATTATACTGATACTAAAAGAAAAACAAAGCCGTGCCAATAATTTTGAACAAGGGTTTTTTGCAATTATGTGTGTTGTTCCTTTGTTATTTATTTTTTCTAAAATTCGATTACTGCATCGGAAAGGCCAGTTAAAAATACATAATATACTTTGTTATTTTCTTTAATTTAATCCCTTTTTTAGAATTTATTAGACAAAATTTAACTTTTATTTTACCGTGCCAATAAATATGATCATCACTATATATATATATATATATATATATATATATATATATATATATATATATATATATATATATAGTTTATGTTGTCAGTCACGTTTTGATATACTGACATAGATTATAAAGTGAATCTGTGCAAGACATTGTATTTTTGATATTTTTTAAACAAATTATAAAAGAAGTGTGCGCTCCATTCCAACTATCATCAATGGACCTGAGGTAATCTCGTCAGCATCAGACAAAGCCAAACTCTTTGTCAAGAATTTTGCAGTTACTTCTACCTTTTGCGATCAAGGCCGCCAACCCCCAATATTTCCTCCTGTATCCGAAAACACACTATGTGATATACGTATATCTGTACGTGATGTTGCCAAGCTAATCAAAAACCTTGATTCCAGTAAAGCAACTGGCCCTGACGGTATTCCAATTATAGTACTCAAAAAACTTCAACCTGAACTAGCGCCCATACTTACAAAACTATTTAAACGTTGTCTTAAGGAGAATAGTTTCCTATCTCCCTGGAAAATTTCATCTGTATGCCCTGTATTTAAGAATTCAGGTGATCGCTCATCCCCCTCTCAGTACAGACCAATAAGTCTCCTGTGCGTCATGAGTAAGTTGCTGGAATCTGTGTTAAATACTTAAGTAATCAACCATCTCAACAAAAATAACCTTCTTAGTGACACTCAATATGGTTTCCGTTCTGCTAGATCTACAGCAGATGTGCGTACAGTTATATCTCATAGGATTAGCAAATCTCTCGACGGAGGCAACCTTTCTAGGGCAATTGCTCTTGACATATCTAAGGCCTTTGATAGGGTATGGCATAAAGGTTTAAAGATCTCCAGCTATGGTATAGCTGGAAAAGTCTTCTCAATTATTAAATCATTTCTTTCTGATAGGTTCATAAGAGTAGTAGTTGATGGGCAAAAATCAGAAGCCCACAGTATTAATGCCGGTGTCCCTCAGGGATCCATCCTGGGCCCAACTCTTTTCCTGATCTACATTAATGATCTTCCAAATCACATCCTTACATCATTTGTAGACATTTATGCTGACGACACTACCATTTATGGTAGCACATCTAAGACAGTAAACGACCAAGTTCTCTCCAATTCTCTCTCCTCTGATCTTGAGCATGTAGTACAATGGGGAAAGGAGTGGTTGGTTACTTTTAATGCATCTAAAACCAAGCTTCTCTCTTTACATCATCAACATTCTGATCCACATCTGGCATCAATTGAAATGAATGGCTCTCGTCTTCAGGAGGCCTCGAGTTTTGACAAGCTTCTGGGCTTGACCATTACTCCTGATCTTAAATGGAACACGTACATCAAATCTGTTGCCAAGCCGCTGGAAAAATGGTGGGATCTTTCTATCGATCCAGTAGATATCTCACTGCTGATGCTATTCTCTATCTATATAAGAGCCAGGTACGTCCAAGGATGGAATACTGTTGCCACATCTGGGCAGGAGCTGCTAGAAAGGACTTGGCCTGCCTTGATAGAGTTCAAAATAGACTTCGTAGCCTCGTAGGAGATGTCCTTTTCTCTTCCTTGCAACCTCTATCTCACAGAATAGATGTTGCGAGTTTGTCTCTGATGTATCGTTATTTTCATGGAAAGTGTTCGACTGAGCTTCAGTCTATGGTCCCCCCTCGCCAAACTTTCACAAGAAACACTCGTCTAGCTGTAAACACTATCAAAAATTCCCCCCACTCTTTATCTGTGCCTAAACCTAAACGTAGATTCCATGAACAAAGCTTCTTTCTTAGAACTGCACGCCTGTGGAATTGTCTTCCGTTTTCCTGCTTTCCGGCTGACTACAATATGGTTGTCTTCAAGTCTAACGTAAATAAGTTCTTGATGAGCCGTTCAATATAAGTTATCAAATTTAACAAATTTTCATTACTAATGATTATTATATTGTCCAATTTCTACTGTACACTCTTTAACCCTTATCCTTGAGTGGCCTCTTGGCCTTGATAATGAGTTGATACCTATGAAAAAAAAAAGAAAAAGCCCAATGTGAACAAGTTCTAATTGAATCGTCCCCCTAAGTAATCCAAGTTTCAAAATTCCCACTGTTTACTATGCTAAAATCACAATGACTAATGTATACCTATTAACCCTTATCCTCGAGTGGCCTCTGGGCCTTGATAAGTGGTGACACCCTTGTAAAAAAAAAATATCTATTTATTAATATGCATTTCTGTAAAAAAAGAATTATTAAAAAATTTTTATCAATCTCCATAAACTTTCGAATAATTTAAGTGTTTCTCCTGTTTATTTTTATTTTTATTTTTTTATTACATTTTCACAAGGCACATTGCCACTTTGGTGTATGGGGATACTTCTGCATGTCAGTACAGTTGGGGAAGCAGGGACCTGGAATGGAATTCCAGAGTCTAGCGGTTCTGGGGAAGAAACTACTGGAGTAGAAAGATCTTTTACATCTAGGGATGTCTACTGTGTGGCGGTGGGATTTAACTGCCTGTCGGGTTTGTCGAGGGTGTCTACGTCGTGGGGGCACAAGTGTATGCAGTTCGTCAGAGTATTAACCGTTAAAATACTTGTAGAACAGGCAGAGGGATGCAACGTTTCGTCGATAGGACAGAGGCTGAAGCTTAGATGCCAGTTCAGGGCGTATCAGATTGGCGACTCTCTTTTTAACCTTGTCTAGGAGCGAGAGACTAGCAGCAGATGCACCAGCCCAAATGTGACAACAATACTCCATACATGGGCGAATGGTGGCCTTATAGAGGTACAGGATACTTTCAGGTGTCAGTAGTTTTCTAGCACGGTAGAGAGAGCCTACCTTTTTCGCAGCGGCCCTGGCAATGTTTTCTTCGCAGCGTCTCTGGCAATGTTAATCTTATATATATATATATATATATATATATATATATATATATATATATATATATATATATATATGTTTCTACAGCAAATTTTGTGATTGCTAACGAACAAATAACTATAGCCACGAAAAAATAAAACAAAACAAATTTTATCTCCAGCTTCATGCATATTTTAAAATGACGGTTATTATGTATAATGTGCACTACTTAAGACTGGCAACTCAATCAAGTGTCACATGTAACACATTAATAAAATTTGATACATGACTGATAGGGAATATAATTGGTTACTTTAGGGCACGTAGGAATGAAGTGTTTCCACAAACTACATTGGAAAAATAAACGAAAAGCGTGAAGGTTCCCTGCTATTTATTGATCACAGTGTACATCTTACTAAATATCGCACAAAGTTAATTTCATACTGTATATTCTTGACGAAATGCATATATATATACATGTATATATATATATATATATATATATATATATATATATATATATATATTCGTCAACAACCTTAATTCGCACAAAACTCCTGTTCAGGTCAACTTTGCACATATTAGTCCGAACCAAACAGTCTGTTTAACATGCAGCAAAATTTGCAAGTCTACTGCTGGTTTGATAAGACAGATGATTGTTCATAGGAATACCCTTCACCCTCCAGAGGAAGTCAACTCGATGGAAATTGCTTAATTTGTATGTCACATCTGCTTCAAGATGTACAACTCTGCCGCGGGAGTGCAGACTCATCTGAGATGGCATGGGCGACAAGATTGGGAGAAATCAATGTGACGGCGATCATCTGGAAAGACGCAGCAATCATCATATATATATATATATATATATATATGTGTGTGTGTGTGTGTGTGTGTGTGTGTGTGTTAAATCCTGGTTTAAATGCACAGCGGTAATTTTAATTCCACCACACGTGCATCCGTCCTCAAGAAGGGTAAGGGGATTTACAACCAGGGTCGACTACGCGATTGGTCCTCAATCAAGTCGAGCGTAATCGAATTCTATTGTCTATCGAATTTTCTCTAATCAAAACAGTGAGAATGACGCATGCAATAGGCGCCAAAAACAATTCAGTATGAAATAATGGCGAGGTCGGAAGCAAGTATATATATATATATATATATATATATATATATATATATATATATCCTTTTATATGGGCTTTATTTATCCTTTTTTCTGTATAAAACAAACAAACAAAAACAACCCATATATATATGTGTGTGTGTGTGTGTGTGTGTGTGTGTGTGTGTGTGTGTGTGTGTGTGTGTGTGTGTTTGTGTGTAGTCCTCTAAATACAGGACTGTTTCGTTTTATCACAGCTCATCAGTGCGGCTGGTCTAGCACCTTTTCCCAGCCGAGGATTGAACCTAAACCATGCCGTTATCGTCAACCGTTATTCCCATCGAACGCATGGGAACAGCGCTCGTAAATGGCATCAACAAACATCTATTTTTAATAAAGATTCGCCAACCGCTTTATAGTGCTGTAATAGCCATTTAAGTAGCGGTGAGCTTCATTTACGACAGTGCTCTACCCAAATAGGGGGCTGGAAATATATGCACTCATCTACATAGAGTAGTGTTTAGTTATAAACTTTCTCGTTGATTCCGCTACATCAGCCAAGTTGTTTCAGAAATCTACACAGATAATTTGTTTATTGTGGTGAAGTATTTGTGTAGAAACAACCACACTTTTTGGTATTACTGCTAATCTTTGTCGGTGCAGATGGCTGCCACTAGTCAGAGCACACAGTAGACCGCAGGTTTTTACATGTGAGTTTTGTTCCTTCTTCTGAATGCATGACTTACCGAAAACAGAGATAATTTCTTCTAGTGAATTAATGAGCCCCCAAATACAAGCCTGGGAATTTCTACGACTCGACGCGGTACATACAGCGCATTGTCTTTTCAAATGTATGGCACAACCACGTTTACCCACCAGTTCTTTCCAGATCAACGAAGTTAACCAACAATGATCCTGGCCAATACAAGATGAGTGATATATATATATATATATATATATATATATATATATATATATATATATATATATATATATAGTAATTTATAAAATATATATGACGATTAAGCTACACTGAATATTCTGCGTTTCATCCAACTATAGGATTCGTCAGGCTTATGCGCGAATTCTGTCGTTGCTTCTTGTTTTTATATATGTTGAGGATTTCTAGTCGGCCAATCAGCTTTCTAGTATCCACCGCGCTCCTTCCTACCAGCCAATGGGCATGCATTTTATCAAACAAAGGATCTGTTTTAGAACTAGGTTAGTGGTTTTAGGTGGCCGTTCTCCTTTTTTTTTATACATATAAATATACCTATGTGCACACAACAATGCACACATATATATATATATATATATATATATATATACATACATACATGTGATCGTTTATGTATATTCATGTTTATTTAATTTATTTATTTGTTTGTTTTCTATTGTTATTCTTAGTTTTAAATTTATTTTGTATCGCTATCCTAGCGTAAGTTTTATTTTGTGAACACAGTTGTTTGCTATTTCCCGCCTACAGTTTAATAGATTTTGAGGTTCTTTAAAGTACAGGATAGAAAATTTTTCATGGAGGCATAATTTACATGGGTCGTCTAAATGTCTGCATGTGGTAGCTTGTCTCATTATTTTCCATTCGACTACCGGCGAATGTCCGCTTTCTTTGAGTTCCCAGTATTTATTCGCTAGTGTTGTTTTTATACGGTGTTTTTTTTTTTATTTTTGAATGTGCTTTTGTGGTCATAGTATCGGGTTTTGAAATCTAAGGAAGTCATGTCTATGTAATATTTCTTGTTATTCGGGTTTTCTTTCGCAAATATTATAACAACACTAGCGATACGTAGACACAAAAAAAGCCAACATCCGGTCGTTTACCAACTCATTACAGTGCAAATTTTGCACTGACGCATACACGGATGAAACCTTCTCGCTTTTAGACAGAGTACACTTAAGAATTCACTTAAAAATTCTCGAGGCTGTATCCATTAATTTGCGCCAACCATCTCTTTCTAAGCAAAGACAGTATATCCATAATTTGGAACTGATAGGTATTTGCTGAGATTGTTTCTTTTATTCTCCTATTCCCTATACAGTTTCTTTTATTTTTTTATTTTTTTTGCACTCGCTATTAATTTATGGTCTTTGGACGACGTTTTTAAACGCTGTTTCCTCCTCAGTTGCCAACTTTAATCTTAAAAAGGGTTGGCTGAAAGACGTCTCGGTAGGGTTTTTTCTGCCCCCACCCCTTATTTGTCCCTTTTATCTAATTTATGCGTAGGAGAAATATACTTTAGATGTGTATCTTGGTCTTCTTTTCGAAAGCTTCTTTTTATGTTTAAACTATAGGAAAAGAAAAAAAAAACTAAGCTCTCAGCAAATAATTATGGCACTACGTTCGACATTTTTCCAAACTGTTATAAAATTATGTACCCATAAATAGCTTTATATATATATATATATATATATATATATATATATATATATATATATATATATATATATTTACAGGAGCAAATATATATATATTTACAGGAGCAAATAGTTAATAACTCATGTTGAAAACGCTTTGAAAAAGAGTTCCAAACATATTTCATTTGAAAAGGAAACACTAAGTAAGTTGAATAAATAATGGTGAAAGGTAAAGTACCAGCCTATCCATATTCCCTATGCTTAACTTTTTGTTATCAAGTAAGATCTTTGACTTACTTGCAGTTTCATCAAATACTTTTTCATGCAAAATCCGATCCCGCATTTTGCTAATTCCTACCCTTTGATGAGAAGGAAAGTATTTCTTCGAAACTCCGCGGATTAAGGACTATCCACTTATTTAATGTTTCCTTTTCAAATTATATATGTTTTTACCTTTTTTAAAAGTGTTTTTAACATGGTTTAGTAACTATTTGCTCTTATTATAAGCTCTATCTCCTATTGTGTTTTATCGCGCTTTTAAATCTGGCTAAGATTACTTTATAAATATTAATTCTTTAACATTTATTTATATACTTTATAAACATTTATAATATACTTTAGTTTTACCATCTTGGATCATTTTGGTAAATTTTATTGTAATTATATATATATATATATATAATATATATATATATATATATATACTAGCTGTACCCTGCCACGCATTGCTGTGGCTCAAATTGGCGCAATAGAAAAAAGTTCCAAAATGAGAAAATGCATGTTTCTTATAGGTTAAATTCCCCAATTCGTATGGGTACACAGTGTGTGTTGTTCCATTTTCTAAGCTGATATAGAGATTTTCTTGTTTGGTGACTCTTGAACACATAACATAAACTGTCCATGTGAATAAACAGTCAGTGTGTAGTTGTAAGCCACACAATTATAAAGATTGTTCCCTGAGATTTGTTGCTGGTTAATGCAAAGGGCAATAAAATTGAAAAGTGCAATTTCCTAAAGTGTAATGGTGTATACCGTGGAATCATAGGAAT
Source organism: Euprymna scolopes (assembly GCF_053919585.1). NCBI lineage: Eukaryota > Metazoa > Mollusca > Cephalopoda > Sepiida > Sepiolidae > Euprymna > Euprymna scolopes. The sequence goes on along the minus strand of NC_136501.1, from coordinate 93,379,317 downwards.
GCGTGGAATGTAGATATATTCACCTGTGAAAGGTCCTGTTAAGATTGTTGTTTCTATGATATTCTTTGTTATTTTGTTACTGCAAGCAATGTACCATTGCAAAGCTTGGATTTGGAAATATAAAAGCTTTATATTTCACAACGTGATAGTACGCCAATTATCAGTTGTAGTACATGCGATGGCATCCCTGGCAAATCTAGAGGTTGGATGATTAACTACTTTATCTGCTTCCACAACAGTGGCGATGGATGTGTATGTGACTACCTCACTTGGAATTTCATGTTGAATAATAGCGTTAAGTTCATGGACGTCTTTGTATTGAGCTGCAAGTATAGCTCGTTCACTCAGTCAAGTTGAATTCGTATAATTAATTTGAATATCTGGAAAACTCTTTTTAACCATCAAAAGAAGTTTTGATGTAATAAAATTACAGAAGTTAAGAGTAAAAAAATTTCGCCCTTAACTCGGATCAGCCGGCACTTTTCCGTACCCAATTTCCAACAAGTGATGTAAAGATTTCTGTGTGGATCGGGCAGTCTGCAACTGGACATGCATATTTTGAGTTAAGTTTAATGTATTCACATGGCACCGAAATGTAGAATATTTGAGGCAAGCATTTATTTCATCTGCTGGTGTTGATTGAGGAATTACAGGTAACATTTGTCTGAAATCTCCTGCAAGCAATATTATTGCATTTCCAAATGGTCTGACATTGCCACGCAAATCTTGCAAGGTTCGACTAAGAGCCTCAATTGATTATTTGCATGGCATTGTGCATTCGTCCTAAACAATACGTTTGCATTTCTGCAATATTTTCCCCATGCTAGGATGTTTTGGAGACGTTGAACATGAAATTTTGGAAAAATTGAATGCTTAATAGTAGTTTCAAAGTAGAATAAGTAGTTCTACTTGGTAGCAACGTCGCAGCTATTCTGCATGCAGCAAAGGCTAAGGCTATGTCATTTTATCACCAAATGACTGCCAAAATCAATTTAATTGGAAAGGTTTTACCAGTTACTCCTGGTGCTGTTCAAGATAGCAGTGATTTCCAAATAACTTCTATTCTCACAATAAGTAAATTAGGTGATTAAAATAGGATTTATTCATGTTTTAACAATGCCTTATTCACTGTAATTAATTTAGGAGACTAAAATAGGATGAAGGATTAGAGATGGACATATAGAGAGGAAGACATATAGATAGAAAAGAGAAAGTGAGAGGGAAATAGAGAAAGAGAAGAAGATAGAGAGATAGAGGGATTGAGAGATAGACAGAGTTAGAAACAGATAAGGAACAAACAGAGGAAAGAAGAGAAGGGGAGAGATAGAAGAAAGAGAAAGATAGATTGAGAAAGAGGGAGAGATTGATGGAGAGAGATATTAAGAAAGGAAGAGAGAGGGAGAGAGAAACAGAGGGTGAACTACACTTTACCGTTTTTCCTCGATCAGTAGAGAAGAAATCCTTCAAGACTGAGGCAATTTTTATTTGTGTTACTATCCAGAGTGCCTTTTTCCGGGAGCTAGATTCGCCACGCATTAGAAACTTACCGGGTTATCTATACTTCCACCTAACAATTTAATAAACAAAATGATATTGTAACGTGAAAATACCATTTTAAAAAATAGCACGGTAACATTAGTGCATAAGTACCACTTTATTTTAAATATCAATTTTCCAAAGGAATTTTTTCATAAATTCACATTGGCGCATGATATCAACAGCCGGATAAAGCCGAGCGTTGCAGATAAAATAATAGCAGCGCTATGTGAAAAAGTGAAGTAAAATTTTAAATGTAGAAACATAGACAGATAAAAACACAAAAGAAACCTACCGTTCAACTGTATTTCTTATTAAATGTTTGTATAAAATGCCATTTTTTTTTTAAAATAACTTTTAAGCAATCTGTGCAATAAATAATAGCAATTTCGTTTATTTTTAAGACTTGCTCCAACGTATTGTGATTGGTTAACCCGAGCTGCGGACGTTATGTTCCTGAAAAATCGAACGCTGAGTTATGTCTGGTTCATTAAATGCTAACGTACCAAATAATTTTATTTTTATTTATGCTTTATTTTTTTAATTTAACAATTTCTGTTTTACTCTCTTAACGATTGTTTAAAAAGTTTTATATGCACGTGTAGACAGAATCGTTTTTTTTTTTCGTCATTTTAAAATAGTCGACCGAAAAGAAACAATTTTTTTTAATATGGTAATATTTTTTACGTTTTAATATTTAAAATCCCAGTTGAATTAGATATAACGACTTTTACCAAATATTACATGTATTAAGTACTGGTATACTTATCGGTAAGGACCGCAACTGAATATGAAAGCAGATTCAATTTAAACTGGAAGTATTTCCGGTAATCGGCTCAGCTTAATTCGGGACGGAAAGTGACTGTGTCAAGAAAAGTTATGTTTAATAATGTAATATTTTTTACTTTTTAATATTTAAAAAACTGTCAAGTTAAATTTAACAATTTCTGCTTTACTATTTTAACGAGTGTTAAAAGAAGTTTATTTTTTACGCACGTGTAGTCAGAATCGTTAGTTTTCGTCAGTTAAAAATGGTCGACCGAAAAGAAACGATGTCGAATAAAAGTTTTTTTTTTAATGTGGTAATATTTTTTACTTTTTAATATTTATAAACACTGATAGATTAGATACAATGACTGTTATAAAATATTACAGAAAACAGGCTTGTAAATTTTTAGTTTAGTGATTTTGAACAGACCGGACGTTTCATTTATATATATATATATATATATATATATATATATATATATATATATATATATATAGACATATATATATAAGAATCCACAGAATGATATTTGCTAGTCTAGCCGCACTGAAAAGCTGTAACACAGCTAAACAGTAAGTCTGTGGATATATATGTATACAGATTAGTTGTTAGTGTTGTTGTTAATTTTTTATTTCCGTAAAACGTCATGTAGTATTTGTAATAGCCAAAGATTTTAGATTTGAATCAGTAAATATCTATTTTAGCATCATTAGTAGTATTAACTGAAAAATTTTGTTTGGAACAAAAAGAAGCAAAAAAAAACCCAAATAAATCGTTTTGGGCTACGGAAATTAGACACAATTTTTCTGATACCAATTCAGATACAGTAAAGTTTCTGATGTTTACATGTAATTGTACAAATACTACGAGTTATAATACACACACACACACACACATATATATATATATATATATATATATATATATATATATATATATAAAATATTATAGAATTCAAATAAATTCGTTTATTTTAGGAGTCTAGTAGAAATATTTGTCCGATAATGTGCGGAAATTTTTAAGTAATAAAATACTCGTTTACAAACGGAAGTCATTGTAAGCTATTTATACATCTGTTTAATGTGAATTATTTTGTGGAAAATTGTGTGAGAAATACTGTCCAAAATATAAAAATAAGGACGTTGAAAATGCAGTGTGGAACGATAAAGTTGTCGCTTTAAAGAAAACTACACTACAGCTTTATCAATTGATTATATAGTAGAGCAGAAATCTATTCCATGTACCTGCATTTTGCCTTAATCGCCGCCTCGATACGAGTTCGGAACCGGGAGCATGTTTTTTTCCACCAGTGGGAGCTCGGTGAATACTCGGCGGATGGCGGCAATTAGGGGTTCTTTTGGTACTGTGGGAGTCATGTTGATGATGTTCTCCACTTACGACCAAACTAATAGTCCTGCGGGTTCAGGTCGGGTAGAAGGGGACAGTTAGAGAAGAGTACAAAGTCGTAGCATTCATTCTGAAGCCAAGCCTGAGTTTCTTTTGACTTTTTTTTTTTTTTTTACAAAGGCATCACCACATTATCAAGGCCAAGAGGCCACTCAAGGATAAGGGTTTAAGAGTGTACAGTAGAAATTGGTCAATATAGTAATCATTAGTAATTAAAATTTGGTAAATTTGATAACTTATATGGAACGGCTCATCAAGAACTTATTAACTTTAGACTTGAACACAACCATATTGTAGTCAGCCGGAAAGCAGGAAAACGGAAGACAATTCCACAGGCGTGCAGTTCTAAGAAAGAAGCTTTGTTCATGGAATCTACGTTTAGGTTTAGGCACAGATAAAGAGTGGGGGAAATTATTGATAGTGTTTACAGCTAGACGAGTGTTTCTTGTGAAAGTTTGGCGAGGGGGGACCATAGATTGAAGCTCAGTTGAACACTTTCCATGAAAATAACGATACATCAGAGACAAGCTCGCAACATCTCTTCTGTGAGATAGAGGTTGCAAGGAGGAGAAAAGGACATCTCCTACGAGGCTACGAAGTCTATTTTGAACTCTATCAAGGCAGGACAAGTCCTTTCTAGCAGCTCCTGCCCAGATGTGGCAACAGTATTCCATCCTTGGACGTACCTGGCTCTTATATAGATAGAGAATAGCATCAGCAGTGAGATATCTACCGGATCGATAGAAAGATCCCACCGTTTTTCCAGCGGGCTTGGCAACAGATTTGATATACGTGTTCCATTTAAGATCAGGAGTAATGGTCAAGCCCAGAAGCTTGTCAAAACTTGAGGCCTCCTGAAGACGAGACCCATTCATTTCAGTTGATGACAAATGTGGATTAGAATGTTGATGATATAAAGAGAGAAGCTTGGTTTTAGATGCATTAAAAGTAACCAGCCACTCCTTTCCCCCATTGTACTACGTGCTCAAGATCAGACTTGTGGGCTGAGTCGTGCTGCCACACCTAGGGTCTGCCAGCGGACACCTGATTTCACCAAGGGATTATCACACTAGTCAGTACATCCAGGTACACTTCGGTGTTGACTTTTAAACCAACTTCGAAGATGTGAGGTGGTATAATGTGACGCTCACTTAAAACCACATCAAAGACCATAACCATGACCGGAAACTTTGTTTTCAATCACCCTGGGAACGTCCCTGTTATTCGTGTCAATCCAACGATGCATTATAAGGGTGGTGGCAATGGTCCTGTTGTACAGCGGTGTATCGCTCTTTGAATATTGTGTCACTTTCAGACATGATAGAAGCCTCCTACCATTCTTGGGATTTGTACACAAATGGCCAACTAGTAGATGGTCATCAACAAAAAAGAAAACCGGTTTCCATCAAACAGAAATGGAATCATGTAGTCTTTACAATGGCGATAATTTTATCGTTCATCCCTGTATTAATATAAACGACATTTTTTTTTTACTCATTGGTCAGGCATCAGTGATTTTTAGTAAAATAATATAATTTCTGTTTCTGAATGTTTAAGTTTAATATTCATTATACGTATTATTTGGATTCTTCCGATTGTGTACATCTTGAATATAATTTTTACAACGTTTTGGTTGATGGAATCTCAGACCTGTTTCAGGTGTATCTTGGCGAACTCGGGAATCTTTCTGTCGAACTCGAGAATATTTAATTAATTTATTTATTGCGAATCTTATTCTTTTTTTTTTCTTTTTCTTTTAGTTGTTTCGGGCAACTATTCCTCTGCCCTTCCTCAGGTGGTAACCTCGACGGAATAGGAACTGCGAATCTCCTAACTGCATCCTAGCAATTACTGCTTTCCATAGTCGTTGTCATTCCATCACGTTTTGGCCAAGTAAGTCTCTGGCCGGCTTTGGTTAGGATTGAAACCGCCATCTTCAGACCATGCTCACCTGGAACCGTAGAGATTCAACGTCTCTATCCACTGCGCCACTGGTCCCGAAGTTAGTAGTTAGGAGATTTTGAGTTCCTATCCCGTCGCGTTTACCACCTGACGAGGGCCAGAGGAATAGTTGGTCGAAATGTCGTGAAATAACAATAAAAAAAGATGAATGTAATTGTCCGCAATAAATAAATGAATTAATTAATTAATAATAGTCATCTCAATAATGAATTACAATTAAATAATACGTATCGTGAATAGTTGTCGATTTCCAGAATCATTCTATCGAGCTCAAGAATCTGCATAGTTAGAACGGAACTTTATTTAAACTCCTGGGGTAGGATATTCTCATTCCGTCAGCAATGACTGGAGTAGCATGATCTCGTTCCGTCGGACATAACTAGGTAAGATCATAAGCAATCATCAATTGAATTTTGAGTGTCGCTCCTAGTGAGGACTGGAATCCAACCTCCAGAACAGTGTGACTTACAACTGAATGTATCCACTGCGAAAATTAGGTTGCATCTCCCAAAACGCTATAAAAATAAAACTCAAATAAAGTCCAAATAATACGACTTATATGTTTTGTTTTGTGTAATAGAACGTGTCTGAGAGCATTTTGGGGCGGCCTGGGATCCCTTCAGTAGAAATCCATCGTTTAGGGTTAAAACTAATATTGGTAACTCTATAATATGATATATGTGACAGGTGCAACACAAGAGAATAAAAATTTCATTATAAATAGAAAGGACAGCTAAGGTTGTCTAAATGAACAATCCATAAAACTGCTAGATAAAATGTAACGTATAAATAGAAGAATAAAATAGCAGTGGCGAAAAAAATAAAGAAATCAATGCGGTTAAAAATACGCAGACAAATGAGAGATTTTATAATTAAACCATTGAAAAACGCGCGCTCAAACGTTTGTCTTTAAATAAAAATAAGACAAAAAGGGCTAACGAGAAAATAAAGTTCAAGATAATATATTGGCTTGGAGAATTCCATGCAATGGAACTGTACAAACATTAAACGAGTGAAATGTAAAAAAAAAAAAAAAAAGAACCAGAAAACATTGGTTTGAAATAAAATCGAATCTGACCACGCAAGAAAGGCAATGAAAAAAAATGAAAGCTAATGAGTAAAAAAATAGAGTTAAAATGAATGATGGAACACGACTTATAAATACGAGTTGGTTTAAATATGGCGGCAAGAGAAAACACGGAAAATAGGTTGAAACGGTTCAACATTTTTTTTTATTAATTTTACTACGTTTTCCTATTTGCTCAGTCTAGGTCACGATTAATTGTTTTCATTATTTCTTTCTCTCTCTGTCTTTGTCTATGTCTCTCTCTCTCTCTCTCTGTGTCTCACATACACACACACACATATAATATATATATATATGATATTGATGATGATGATGATGATGATGATGATGATGATGATGATGAGAATAATGGAAATAGTCTCCTGAGGAAGTCTCGAAATAAAGACGAAACGTTGATGATCACATACCTCAATTTGTTCCTTTTATTTCTCTTACTGTCTCTCTCTCTTTATATATATATATATATATATATATATATATATATATATACATATATATAATTTTCACAGCCAAACAACGTCGCAACCCACAAGGGGCATGACAGTCAACAAACCGGAAGTCCACGTGATGGCTCTTGTGGGCTGCGATGTTTTTTGTCTGTAGAAATAATAATATAATCTCTCACATTGTGAAAATTCTATGACAAATTTCTCGCTAGTTTATCATTGTTGAGTGGTATCGTCCTAGCGAGTTAAAAATTCCTACTTGTGAGACATCGGCTCAGGTTATAGTTGGTTGGATGACCGCGTCCCTTGTTCGATACAAAGTAGGTCCATTCCACAGTCAGATTTCGCCGCGGTTTTCTTGCTATGTGTTTTTTAACAGACTTTCTTGTGTGCGGGACGTTTGCTCAGTTTAAACAGTGCTTGCTTAGCATGCAAATGACTTGGGTTTTGAATCCCGGGTTCGGATATGTCTAACTGATGATCCCAAATGGAGGCGACCTCGAGTTTTGGACTTCCGATTCGTTGACTTTATGGCTCTTGTGGGCTTATTATCTGGGCGTGGGAATGATTATATAATCTCTCACATTCTGAAAAAAAAAAAAAAAAATATATATATATATATATATATATATATATATAGAGAGAGAGAGAGAGAGAGAGAGAGGGATGGGGATACGTACTAGTAGGGCGCTTGGCAATGCCCGGTTGTAAAATGCGCTTAAATATGATATTTGGATTCATGCAGATTTCATATTTATTATGATATCATATTGAACCCAATATGCAGCAATGATTTTAAAAGTTTTTTTTCATTTATTTGTGTGCCACTAGCGAGTATCAAAACTAAAACGTTTAGCTTACGATTTATTTTTTTTGTCGTTAATGACTGAGCTATGAAGACGTTTGCCGCAAAGCTAAAAATTAAAACATGAACCAGTCACTATTCGTAATGTCGTCGTTCCACTTATACCTGATAAATTATACTTCTTTTTAATTTTCAGATTTTTGTACCAAATTTCCCAGCTGAAACTTTAATATCAAATTTCGCATAGGTTTAAATAACGTATATATGAAGTTTCATGTCTGTAGAGAGAAAGAAGTAGGAATTTGGTAGGCAAGATATTAAAAAAAATACATATTCATACAGCTAGAAAGACCTTGTCCTGCCTTGATAGAGTTCAAAAAAGACTTCGTAGCCTCATAGGAGATGCCCTTTTCTCTTCCCTGCAACCTCTATCTCACAGAAGAGATGTTGCGAGCTTGTCTCCGATGTATCGTTATTTTCATGGAAAGTGTTCGACTGAGTTCCAATCTATGGTCCCTCGCCAAACTTTCACAAGAAACACTCGTCTAGCTGAAAACACTATCAATAATTCCCCCCACCCTTTATCTGTGTCTAAACCTAAACGAAGATTCCATGAACAAAGCTTCTTTCTTAGAACTGCACGCCTGTGGAATTGTCTTCCGTTTTCCTGCTTTCCAGCTGACTACAATATGGTTGTCTTCAAGTCTAACGTAAACAAGTTCTTGATGAGCCGTTCCATATGTTAACAAATTTACCGAACTTTCATTACTAATGATTACTATATTTTCCAATTTCTACTGTACACTCTTTAACCCTTATCCTTGAGTGGCCTCTTGGGCTTGATAATGTGGTGACGCCTGTGTATAAAAATACATGAATATATATATATATATATATATATATATATATATATATATATATATATATATATATAAGTCTAGTGTTCACTATGAGGTTTTTACGGAAATATAACGCAAATATAAATCATGTAGAACACCTGCATGAATATAATTACTCGTAATATTTAACTAAAGATGATCATCCCATGAGAAAACCGAAAAAAATAATAATAGGGAATTAATTAAAATTAATGTTTACAAGAATATGCAAATTAGCTAAATCCTTTGCAGATGAATGCAATATCACCACCTATATATAACAAATATTGATATTCATATGAAAAACATTTTTTTTCTTTTTAAATAAAAAGAAAAAAAATGTTTTTCATATGAATATCAATAGACAAAACCGGATATATATATATATATATATATATATATATATATATATATATATATATATATGACAGATAATCATATAATGATTATATCACTCTTACAGTCGTTAAAAACAATAATACTTTCCACAATATTTCGCGCAGTTAAAGGAAGCCGAATGCATAGAGTCCTTGCTAATGAAGGCAGATATTGCTTTTGTTGCAGGGTTCGAATCTATCGACTGGTGTTGATCATTACATTCTTCACTGATGATTTCCGAAAGAATGAAACACTGGTGTCTGTAGATATGAATTAATTATTATAGTAAATAACTATGCCAGTTCTTTTAAGAAACATGTTTCTTATTGTTGAGCACTTTTTTGTTGATATAAAAGTCGGTCAATTTAGCTCTTATCTCAGATCATTATATAAAGATTGGTTCACTGTCAAAGACGTTAAAAGCCATTTAAAAATAAATAAATGTATAAATTTCAACAACATTTATCGCGGTTACAAATAGCCAAATGGATTGGGTTCTTGCTAATGAAGCCAGTGATGGCTTCTGTTGCCTTTCGAATCTATCGACTGGTTTTAATCCTGACACCCTGCGCTAATGATTTCGGAAACACTAGTCTCTCTAGGACTTTTATAATTATTGTAGAAAATAATTGTCAGCTCTTTTAAGAAACTTCTTTCTTATCGTTGAGCACTTTCAGTTTAAATAAAAGTTGGTTAATGTGTTAATGTGTGGCTTATGTGTAGATCATCATATAATAATTGATAAGGTCGCTGGAAAAGTGGCGGTATCCTTCTATCGATCCAATAGATATCTCACTGCTGATGCAATTTTCTTCCTATATAAGAGCTAGGTACGCCCAAGGATGGAAAACTGTTGCCAGATTTGCCTTGATAGAGTTCAAAATATACTCCGTAGCCTAGTACGGAGATGCCTTTTTCTCTTTCCTGTAATTTCTTTCTCACAGAAGAGATGTTGCGAGTCTGTCTCTGCTTTATCGTTATTTTCATGGCAAGTGCTCGTCTGAGCTCCAATCTATGGTCCCCCCTCGCCAAATTTTCACGATAAACACTCATCTAGCTGAAAACACTATCAATAATTTCCTCCACTATTTATCTGTACCGAAACCTAAACGTAAATTCTATGAACAAAGTTTCTTTCTTAGAACTGCACGCCTATGGAACTGTCTTCTGTTTGCCTGCTTTCCAGTAGACTACAATAACTTCAAGTCCAACGTAAACAAGTTTTTGATGAGCCGTTCCACTTAAGTTAAAAAATTTACCGAATTTCCATTACTAACGATTACTATAGTGTCCAATTGACTACTGTACACCCTTTAACCCTAATTTTCGAGTGGCCTCTTGGCCTTGATAAGTGATGATGCCTATGTAAAAACAAAACAGAATATCACTCTGGCAGACGTTAACAAGCCTTAAAAAATAAATAAATAAATGGTTAATGGTAGACGAATGGATTCGGTCCTTGCTAATGAAGCCAGAGATGGTTTCTATTGCTGTGTTCGAATCTATCGACTGGTGTTAATCGTGACACCCTGCACTGATGATCCCGAAAGTATTAAACCCTAAAATATATACGTATTTAATACTTATTATAGTAAATAAGTATATATAGATAGATATGTTTCAATATATATATATATATATATATATATATATATATATATATATATAAAAATATATAAAAAAAATGGCTGTAATTCCTTAGCTAAAGCGTCTCTCTTGTTTTTTTTTATGAAAAACCTAAAATCCTAAAGTGCATTTTTACGAAGAGATTTTTTTTACGGTTGATTATGCTATGGATAAGATGTAGAAGAGAAAATGAGTTGAAACTTTTTCACGTTTAGCAGCTATTGTATAAAAGTAATTTTGAAAAATGTCTGGAAAACTAGCCCAAGGTAAAGTGGGCATTGTTGCAAATAAAAAGCCGGCTACTCCAGTAACTAATTGCAATGTGTTACTCACAGATTCACAAATTCATCTGCCTTACTTTTAATGCTAGGTTTATTTATGGTGTCTTTTAAATTCAATAAAAACCCTCCAAAATTTGCTGATGAGGAGACCTTGCTTACCAAAAAACTATATATAATTATTCTACATAACTTGATGTATACCACAATAAAAAACATTGTTTTCCGAAACGATCGTACAGATAATTGATTTTGATGTTGTTCCTTCTTATGAAACGGATTTTTTAATTTAATTAAAATTTGATTTTTAAATTATAAATCACATTACTTAATATATATATATATATATATATATATATATATATATATATATATATATATATATATTCGTGGTTCAATTTTAAATTCTGAAAAAACAACATATAGAGACATATATTCGATTTAAGAAATTATTGCTTGATAAAGGAATATATAGAAGGGGTTATTTTAATTTCCTTAATCCATGGATTTTCAACAATGGCCTATATCATCAGAGGAAATGAAATGCAGTTAGCAAAATGTTCAGCTGTGAATGGACGCTATTTTGCTTTTCAACACAATTATTGAAAATAGTTTTTTGAGTGGTTGTGAATAATTATGTGGAGAAAATTATACGAAAAGAGAAGTTGATACAACCTGGGTAGTCCATTATCGAAAGGAGTCCAATGTCATTCGGGGTTATAAATCCGGGTGGGCAGAAAATAGGCGCATATATATATATATATATATATATATATATATATATATGGTTTTGTAATCAAAGATTTGCTTCTCCATAAACCATACCATAAAGCGGGAGACCAGTACCCGCATTAAGCTGGTCTGCAGTTTAATTTGTTGCTGGCTATCTTGCTCTTGCTTGTTGCTGGATCTCAACATTTTGAACCGAGAGAGAGACTTAGCTGTCGTACAAAGCTAAGACTCTGTAACATCATCTTTGTATAGATACTCCCCCAGGCATTTGGGCTCATGGATTTTAAATGTCTGAGGGAGTGGCACTCGTCTGACAAGACGTTGCAATCATATATATATATATATATATATATATATAGTCATTTACATACAGTACTGTTCCCCTGTTTGACAGCTTATCGGTGCGGCTAGACAGGCAACTAGAGTCGCAAATCTGATAGGCCCTAAACTGGCATCTAAGCTTCAGCCTCTGTCCCATCGTCGAAACGTTGCATCCCTCTGCCTGTTCTACATGTATTATAATGGTGAATGCTCTGAAGAACTGCAAGCACTTGTGCCCTCACGACGTGAACACCCTCGACAGACCCGACAAGCTGCAAAATCCCACCCCACACTGTAGAGATCCCTAGATGTAAAAAATCTTTTTCTACTCCAGTAGTTTCTTCCCCAGAACTGCTAGACTTTGGAATTTCATTCCAGGTCACTGCTTCCCCAACTGTACTGACATGCATAAGTTCAAGTGCAACGTGAACCAACATCTCGCTGCCCTAATCCCTACATAGTACCCCAGTAGATGTTTCCCCTGATAGTAGCCCCCTACACCAAAGTGGCAATGTGCCTTGTTTGGGGTGAAAATGTAATAAAAAAAATTTAAAAAAAAAAAAAGCCAGGATCGAAATCTGACCGCTGAAAATGACAGGCAAAGCTACGCACCATTGCGCTATACGACCGATGCTGTAATGAATTAACGATTTTTTGACAAAATGCGTATCTTAATATTCAAATGGCAGCTTGTATATAACTTGTATATCACTTACTAATATGCTCAACCCAAGATAGGGAGCATATTTTGATTAAAAAAAGAACTTATATTCCTAAACCAATAAAATATGACCAAATTTGCCTATATTTGTATATATAGTGTCAAAGCACGCCAGCTTTAGTTTTGCTGCTCTGGGGTGAATTTTGCTTAGAGCTTTTTTTTTTTTTTTTTTTTTTTTGCTTGGTGTCTCCCCTGTGGCCTTTCCAAACTACTAATATATATTACAGCAAAATCAATATATATATATATATATATATATATATATATATATATATATATATATATATATATATATATGATTAGTTTGGGGGGGATTCCAGCAAAGTGCGCAATTAACAGAAAAATAAGAGCGTATTTATATTTTGTGTACAGAAAGTTGTTAGATGAGACAAGTCATTGGTACTGTCGGTTTCAAGCCCGATAATTAGGACCGGTTTAGGTATCCATATCAAGCTCTCTTCAGCCAATACTCATGTATTTTATAACCGGAAGTGGAAAATGCATATACCTTAAGGTATATGCATTTTCCACATCTAAAAATATATAAAAATAGATGAGTATTGGCTGAAGAGAGCTTGATATGGATATCTAAACCGGTCCTAATTATCGGGCTTCAAACCGACTTGTCTCATCTAACAACTTTCTGTACACAATATATATATATATATATATATATATATATATATATAAATTTGGCACAATTTTCTCATTTCAATTCAAGCTAGGCTGAAAAGTTGCTGAAACAACTCGCAATACCAACGAAGCTGTTGGCTAAGAACCACTACTGAACGCTCAGTTAGTTATTTCGTGGCGACAACGAGAGTTATAAATGATAAGCGTATTGCTAATTCATTCAATCCAAGCACAAGTGTTCGAGAACTTGCTGAATTAGATGTAATGCATACGACGATGTCTAATCACTTGAGAGAGAATTTAAGGACAAAAAAGTTGATAAATGAATGACTCACAAATTAAACGACAACCAAAAAAAACGCGGATATGAAATGTCATCTTCCTATTATACTTAACAGGAACGACTCGTATCACGACTGCGTCTCTCGACTTGTGATGAATAGTAGGTTCTTCACGATAACCGGCGACGCTCCGCTCAGTGGTTAGAGGCTGGCGAAGCGCCACGACATTTTGCGAAGCCAGATTTGTACAAAACGAAGGTCATGCTGATAGTTTCTAAATCTGTGACCGGTCTAATCTATTACAGTTATTTGAATGCAGGCGAAACCATTACAGCAGAGAAGTACTGTCAACAAATAAATTTCGACAAACACCAAGCATTAATCAACGGAAAAGGCACGATAATAACTGACCATAACATTGCTAAAGCGACTCTCTAGGAAGTGAACTAATCGGGCTACAAAACTTTGCCTCATCCGCCGAACACCGTAAACTTCTTGCCTATCGCCTATCACTTTTTCAAGAATTTCGAAAAGCTTCTATGTGAGAAATGCTTAAAAAACGCTTCAAAAGCGCCCCCAGCGGCTTCATCGCCATCAGAACGCAAGATGTTTACATTATTAGCATAAATATGCTTGTTTTGCGTTTGCAAAAGTGTGTTGATTCGGATGATGCTTATATCGGTCAATAAATGTTTGTTTGAGCCGAGATATTTCCATCTGAATTTAAAAGTTAAAAACCACAAAAACTTTCTTATCAATCTGACACACACACACACACACACACACACATATATATATATATATATATATATATATATATATATATATATATATATATATATTACCGTTTTATCTGCTTAGTTACACATGTTTCGGTTACAAAATCGTATCAACGATCCAGTAGCTTATTCAGACTTTACAGGCTTTTTGTAAAGTCTAATGAAGTTAATAGATCGAACGAAATATGTGTATTAAGCAGATTAACGTTATTAAATATATATATATATATTTGCTCTGCAATAGTATTGAGCACTTTATTCAGGTTTTTACTAATTATTATTATTTTATATATATATATATATATATATACATATATATATATATATATATATATATAAACATATGTGCAGGCGGCTTCCGTCAGTCTTGACAGATTATGCATACCCACTATGAGGTTGCCTTCGCGTGACATTTTTGTGGCAAGAGTTTCACAAACACCCGCCACCCATCTACTGAGCTGATACTGTTACGTACCAGTTGCAAGTGGAGGTTCAGGACGACTGATAAAAATGCCTAAATAAGTGGAGAGCACATACAGCGCTTAGGTTTCTCAATTGGTCACCCAATTGGTACTAGCCAGGCTCAACTTGCTTAACTTCGGTGTTCTAACGAGAATCAGTGTGTCAACATGATAATGCCGTACAAATGCCATGCATAAGTATAGAAAATTATACGATAATGAAACCTTTGTTGTCATTAAGAACTATTTTTAAAACCAGTGTTTTATTGGGTTATACTCTCTGAAATCACACTAATACAATAATTATATATATATATATATATATATATATATATATATATATATATATATATATATATATACTGATACAATAATTATACATATTCTGATATTTCACACAAACACACACACACACACACACACACATATATGTATATATATATATATATATATATGTATATATATATATATATATATACGTTCTCGGGCCCTATGTACTGTTCATAACTTTATGTGCATTGTATATATTTAAAAATGTGCATATGTACGGTAATGCCTTTATATATAATAGGTTTCCTTAACTACCATAGAGACAAGTGGGAAGAAGCTACAGAGATCCAGATTTTTACAACTTTGACCCCAATTTTGACCCCTTTAACATTTATTGTTTTGGACTCAAATCAATTTAAAATGTTTGACTTATGTCTAAGTAATCTACATCTAAAATTTCAAATGTTTAGACTCAAAATTGGCTTAATAATTTGCTAGAGACATCAAAGGTCAAATCTGTGTAAATTTGATCATTTGGAAGACAAATTTTCAAACAAAAACGGATTAAATAGCTTGCTCTATGTCTGAATACACTTTATGTAAAATTTCAAATGTTTAACCCAAGAATTGGATGAGTAATTTGGTACAGACCGCAGAGGTCAATTATTCTTTTTAACTTTGAACCCAATTTTGAGCCCTTATCACTTATAGTTTTGAGCTCAAATCAAATTAGAAAGTTTGATCCATGTGCCAATAACCTACATATAAAATAAAATTCTAAGTGTTTAGACCCAAAATGTGACGGCGGAGTTTGGCAACATTTTTAATGGTCAAATGGTTGAACTTTGACCCCTTAATAGCCAAATTACTCGCCGAAAACCGATTAAATAGATTTTCACGAATCTCAGTACCCCTTATGTCAAATATCGAGTGTGTAGATCGAAAATTGACAGAGTAGTTTGGTAGGGAAATGTACACAAACAGACACACACACAGAGATAATTTCACTCATATATATATATATATATATATATATATATATATATATATATATATATATATATATATATATATATATGGTATAGAACTGTAATTAATTTCAAAACAAAAGTATTGTCCAAAATGGACAATACTTTTGTTTTCTTTTTGAGTAGGGAAGGGGTTCTCCCGAAATTAATTAAATTTATGTACCACCAACGCACTTCATACACCCTGAACATGCCACCAACTTGGTTTGCTGATGTTTTTATAGTGACAGGATCAGTGGGAAATGAAAAAATTAATAGACATTTTTCTACTGTTTTTTTTCTACATGACCATACCAGTTCTATTTGTTTGTTTATTTTTTCTTTCCTTTCGCCTTTGCTTGTTTTTCACAGTGCTCTCGGCTTTTATAAACTTTTTCCAGACAATTTCATTTCCTGACTTTGGATCGTCCTAGTAATTGCACGTTTATCAAGGTTTCTACATTTGCCTACGCGTCCGTTCGCCAACTCTACTAACCTTTTACTGTTACGTTGTGGGGTGATGTGACTGAGTGCGTCATGTTAACAAATATCTAAAGTAGATTCTTCACTATCTAAACACTACATTATCGCGTTGCAGTCCATTTACGTTCGTGATCCTCTAAGTGTGTTGCGTGCGTGTGTGGCAGGCATAACATAAACACATACATGTATTTCAACATACTTCATCAACTTTTCAACTACATGGTTGGTCTTTTGGTCCACCTGGAATTTTATCTGTTCTCGGATAGAAGCCGGAACCTGTGGAGGAATGCATGGTTGATTTTATATAGTTTTTACTACTTTCCAGGTGCCGCTCGCAGAAGAATTGAAAGTGAACATCTTTGCGTGGGTGGTTAACTCTAACCTCCATTCTGAGGCACGTAAAGCTCCCTCCCCGGTGAGGGGAGACGATCTGTTCTACTGTCCGTTCTGTTTGACGTCATTTTTTCAAACTCCTCTATTTTCTCAGCAAACCAGAACACGTGACAGCAAACACGTACATCCAATACTTGTCAACACTCTTCCGGTGCAACTTGTCCAGTTTACACCTCAACATATTTTGACAACTTTTATCAAAACATAGTTTCAAATGTATCTCTTGTTTACTACCAAGACATATAGAGCGATAGATAGATCGATAGATAGATCGATAGATAGATCAATACAAATGGAGATAGATATATTGATGAAGAGATACAAAGATGGATAGATGGCAACATCAATCGATAGATAGATAGATAGATAGATAGATAACAGGCAATTTCTCTTTTGTTCACCAACAATATAGCATTACTCCATCGCTCTGGAGACTAACTCCTTTTTTTACATGATAGTCACAACTTATCAAGGCCCGGAAGCCACTCGGGGATAAGGGTTATTGCGCGTACAGTAATCAATGAGAACATATCGTAGTAATCGTTAGTAATGGAGATTTGATAACGTGTCTTACTTAAGGAGGAGGTTCATCAGGAATTTTTTTATGTGGGACTTGAAGACATCCAAGCTGTAGTCAGGTGGAATACAAGCAAATGAAAGAGAGTTCGACAGACGTGTACTTCTAAGAAAGAAACTTTGTTCATGGAATCAACGTTTTGATTTGGACACAGATGAAGAATGGGAAATATTATTGACAGTGCTTTCAGCAAGACGGGTGTTTATTTTTAAAAATTGGCGAGGGGGAACAAGAGATTGGCGG
Organism: Euprymna scolopes; assembly: GCF_053919585.1. Lineage (NCBI taxonomy): Eukaryota > Metazoa > Mollusca > Cephalopoda > Sepiida > Sepiolidae > Euprymna > Euprymna scolopes. The sequence goes on along the minus strand of NC_136501.1, from coordinate 93,361,244 downwards.
TCACACGAGCACTTGCCATGGAAATAACGATAAAACAAAGACAGGCTCGCAACGTCTCTTCTATGGGAGAGAGGGTGCAGGGAAGGGAAAGGGTCATCCCACACTAAGTCATGGAGTCTATTTTGTACTCTGTCAAGGAAGGATAGACTGTTTTTAGCAGCGCCTGCCCAGATGTGGCAGCAGTACTCCATCCTTGGACGTACTTGGCTTTTATATAGATAGAGAATTGCGTCAGCAGTGAGATATCTTCGTGAGCGGTAGAAGGATCCTACCATTTTTCTAGCGACCTTGACAACAGACTTGATGTACGTGTCCCTTTCAGGAGTAAAGGTCAATCCGAGTAAAGGCCAATCCAACTACGTTATGACTGCAACTAAACACTAAAAGAATCAATCAACTCATCTTTGTCACGTATTCCTTATAATCCTTGTTTTGGTTGACTTTTTACTTTTTGTTCGAAATTCCAAAGTTTTTATATTCACTTTAAACATAAATAGTTTATCTCTTAAAAACACGTAATTCCTCTTGATAACATTATTTTGTTTTCAGCCAAACATCTTTCTATGCCTGATCGCCCATGATTACATTGCCACACACACACACACACACACACACACACACACACACATATATATATATATATATATATATATATATATATATATATATATAAGAATATTATATAGTCAAATTCCAAGATCCAAATATTTTCCATGCGAAACAGCTCCTTCAACGTGTTAAAATGCCAGTACATTTTTTACATATCCGTTTAGTTTTCAGAAGGAAACAGTTATTGCTATGTCGATACCGTCTCTTTTCAGTGCATATACTCTTCAGAAATAATAGAGTTTCTTTCTTATATATGATATATATATATATATATATATATATATATATATATATATATATATATATATATATATATATATATATATATTGAACCGAAAGGAGACAAAGTACTAAAAGTGCGAGCGGCTAAGTGAAGAAATGGGCGAATGAATGAGAAGAAAGTCACTTGTGATGGACACGTCGGTGATCGATGTGCGTTTACCTTGCAATGTAGATCTGAATTGCACAAGAGGGAGAGAGGTATTTGTGTCGAGGCATCTGTTGGCTTTCGGTGATAAATTGGACATCAGCCCGAAGCTAATCGATAGTAAATCACGCCAGTCTGCCGCCGCCACTAATGTACTAAACACTGTGCGACTTCTCTCTCGTAGACTTTGCAGGTCTTCATGTAAAGAGAGATGCGACTAGACTTGGACGTGAACTAATTGAACAGGCTTGTATTTATAGTTCGATCCGAAGAATCCATTTTGTTGGGAAAATAAGCCTGTCGACTTCCAAATATTTCATCTTTATTGTTTTATCGAAATGTTTTTTATACTAAAATATATGTTTTAACACGACGACAGGAGTCTTATGGCAGTAAATATTTTATGTTATTCTGAAACGGAATCAACATTTTCACATACAATGTTTGTTTTTAAATCTAAATAATTAAGTGGTTTCTATATATTTATAATGGATTCAAACACATGTGCATGTCCTAATAGTGATTGTCATTCATAGCTTACAGTGTGCAGTAGAAATGCACACGGACTTAAGTAGACGAACACACACAGAATCATAAACTCGTAGACATATTTATATATACAGAGACAAACTGTATATTTCTTTATACATATACTAGCAGGGGTGCCCGGCGTTGCTCGGGTGTTTGGAGGTGTATGTTGTGCAAAAAAACAAAAAAATGGTTAATTTTTTAAAACTTTGACCCCTATTATGACCCCTTAAAATTTATAGTTTCGGGCTCAAATCACTTTATTAAGTTAGATCCAGGTTCAAGGAACCTATATCTAAAATTTCAAGTGTCTAGACGCCAAATTGTCGGAGGAGTTTGGTAGAGTTCTTAAAGGTCAAATCGTTGAAATTTGACCCCTTAACAGACAAATTTCTGGCTGACACCCGTCACATCGATTTTAACAAATCTCAGTACCCGGTATTTCAAATTTCGAGTTTATAGACTAAAAATTGACAAAGTTATTGCGTAGGGAAATGTACACAGACAGACAGACACACAGACAGACAGATAGATACGTTCACTTTTATAGATATATATATGTATATATATATATATGCATGCATATATATATATATATATATATATATATATATAGCCTAGAAAAGATGGCCGACGTGTTCCAGAATTGAATAAGAATCAACGAATGTTCCACGCAATACATGTACTGTCATTGAAATGATATCTCTCTAATTCTATCCATCTATCTATCCGTATATATATATACAGGGTGTCCGTAAAGTTACTATACAGTCTTACAAGTTACTATACAGACACCCTGTAATATATTAACAGTACAGTAAGATATTGTATTAAAATAGTTATTTGTAACAAAAGAAATAAAAAGAAATAACACCTTTATGTTTATAAAAATCTCAGAAAATACACCTGTTAAATAAATATTACCTATTAATACAAATATAATACAATAAAACAATAAGACTGTATAGTAACTTTACGGGCACCCTGTATATATATATATATATATATATATATATATATATATATATATATATATATATATATATATATATATATATATATATATAGATAGATACATACATACATACATACATACATAGATATATAGATACCGCTAATTGATGTAACATGAATCATAATGGATTAGTATTTTCATTGTCGTTTTTCATTTATTCATATTATATATATATATATATATATATATATATATATATATATATATATATATATATATGATTGCAGCTACTCATTCTCCAGTATTTCCATTATTTAATATATCTCTGGCTCGAATGACGCAAACATCAGCGCAACTAGCAGCACGTGCCAGACCGTCACTTCTATGAACTTTCTATAGACCTGCAAATTCACTGATGCCCGGGTCCAAGCTGTGGTGCTGCGACCACCTATTAGGCCAGACCCTGGAAGTTCCGGACCCTTTATTGCTATTGACTCCCATTCTTTGCATCAGTACTCATTGAATGTCCGTTTGCCATTTTAGACTAAAGCCAACCTTTTTGTTATCGAGATACACACTAATTGCAAAATGTGTATTCCATTGAATATCAAGTAATGCCTGTGCTTGAAGCTTTTTTATAGTGAGGAAAGACTTTGCATTGAGACAATCCCCCTCTCTAAACAACTGCCACGTTAACCAAAAAGAAGAGTAAGTCAACATTATTAGAAGCAGCAGCCGCCGCAGGTTTTTATATCAGCGTTTTCCTTCTCCTAGAGGGGTTGCCTTCACCACGGCTTACAGGCGCCCTCTCCGCGCACTATGCCATTTGATCCACGACTGGGACTTAGGTTGCTGCGCACCAGAGCATACTCCCACGCCTGTGAGTCATGTATGCCGCAGTTGACAGTGCCTAAGCTCCTTTGGCGGTTTCTGTCAGGGTTAACTCACCCTTAGCCTTTGGTTAAAAGAACCTTGTCCCACAAGGCAGTGGAGGTCCAGTTATACGCTGCAGGACACTCGCCGTTCATCAGAGCCCCGTCTGTCTGGCAGTGCTCACGACGTGCACGTGGAGTTGATTAGTTTTTGAGGAGCACAGTATGATGCTAAGACATCTGTGTGCGTTTAACACACGTGCACACCAAATCTTGACCATCACACACACACACACACACACACACACACACACATATATATATATATATATATATATATATATATATATATATATGATGGTCAAGTTTTGGTGTGGACGTGTGTATATATATACATATATATATATATGTATATATATATATACATACATATCTATATATACTAGCATGGGTGCCAGCGTTGCCCGGGTGTTTGGAGGTGTACGTTGAGAAAAAAAAATGTGATAGTAGGAAGGCAGGTTCGAACGCGAAGCGCAAAAGAGGAAAAGAACGTTAACAAAAACTGACGTCTTTGCTGTTACGACCACCGCCAAACCGGAAGTGACGTAGGTTTTAATTAAGGCTAAATAATCGAGAAAAGGGGATGACTTTCGACAATATCGGCGAAAAGGCTTCCACTCCCTGTAGAAAAGTACCAAGTTGAATGTGTACACATTATTATTTTAGCCAATTTTTTTATATTTGTCGTCCGAAAGGTCGAACATCAAAACAATAATTATATTGGTAAAATCCGTAACCTCTATCGAAAATTTTAGGCAGACATGCAAACATACATACACTTATATATTGGTAACTCAAATTTTCGACCCAAACCGATTAAAAAGCTTGTCCTATCTCTGAATACACTTTATGTAAAATTTCAAATGTTTAGACCAGAAATTGCCTTAGTACTTTGGTATATACCGGAGCGGTCAAATTTGTTTTATGACTTTGAGCCCTATTATGACACCTTAACATTTATTGTTTTGGGCTCAAATCAAGTTATTAAGTTAGATCCATGTCAAAAGAAGCTATATCTAAAAATTTCAAGTGTTAAGACCCAAAATTGGGGGAGGAGTTTAGTAGAGTTCTCAAAGATGAAATCGTTGAACTTTGACCCCTTAACAGCCAAATTCCTGGATGAAAACCGATTACAAAGATTTTTCCAAATCTCCATACCCTGCATATCAAATTTCGTGTTATTGTATAAGGAAATGTACACAGACAGTCGGTGTGTGTGTGTGTGTGTGTATATAGCTAGATTTTATTGCCAAGGATCGAATCTTTAACGGCTCGATAAGAAGTCTGATGTTTTACCACTGGACTACCGGACCTTAATATATATATATATATATATATATATATATATATATATATATATATATATATATATATATATATATATAATACAAATTAATAGACCAGAATGTAAAAGAGCAAAGCCTCGGTTTAATATACCTACAATAATCCGAGCACAACACCTTTACATCTATGATAAACTCCTGAACATGTGTAATTTCCTAGTGCTATATTAATAGAAAAGGGTGAAAGATTAATAATTGTGAAATAATTAATCAAGTTTCATAAAGAAAAAGCTAAGAAAATCAAATTAATATGTATGGTCGTTTCGGAAAAGATATCGTTTAATTCATTCAATATGTACAAATAAAGCCATCGTGAAACAAAGTAAAATATTCCTCGATATCATCTCCTCGTCAGCATCAATGAGAGGGTGGGGAAGATACCTAAAATTTGTTGTTCCACCCCCTGTATGCTGAAGGAGATTATATCCAGATATATTTCACTTTGTTTCCAGATGGTTTTGTTTGTAAATATTTGATGAATAAAAGGATATCATTTCCGAAAGGATCGTAGTTCTTAATTTGATTTTGATACATGATTCTATAATTAATCATTTTCGTAAACGCGCGACACATCGAAAGTCTATTAATATACCTTACTTCCTTGTGTGTGGTGCGTTTGCTCAATTGGTAGAGTGCTCGCCTCGCCTGCCCGATGCTCGTGTTTTGAATTCCGAGTTCTGATGCGGACAAAACTCGAGTCTTGGGCTTCCGTTTTGTTGGCTGTCATAGCTCTTGTAAGCTGCGATATCTGGCTGTGAAAATAATAATATATTGCCTCATATTCTGTGTGTAGGTACATAATAATTATTATAGTAAATAATTATCTCAGCCCTTTAAGAAATTCGTTTCTTTTCGTTGAACACTTTCAGTTGAATTAAAGTCTGTAATTTAGCTCTCATGCGCAGATACATATAATGAGTAGATGTCTCTGACTAAAGTTAAAAAGCATTTTTAAAATATAGATTTTTAAATTCAACAGCATTTCCCGCCTTTTACGGTAGCCGAATGGATAAGGTTTTCGCTTATGAAGCACAGGGTTGGCTTCTGTCGCAGCGTTCGAATCTATCGACTCGTGTTAATTGTGACACCTTGCACTGATGATTCCCGAAAGGGTGAAAGACTAGTGGTGCCTGTACGTATTTAATAATTATTCTAGTAAATACTTATATATATATATATATATATATATATGTCTGGCCGCACTGATGAGTTGTGATACAACGAAACAGTACTGTATGTGGATGATAAAATATATATGTACTTATATATATATATATATATATATATATATATATATATATAAGCAAACAGTTAATAAAAAATGTTAAAAAACACTTTGAAATGTGTTAAAAACTTATTTAATCTGAAAAGGAAACACTAGATAAGTGGATAGTCTTTAATCCGCGGAGTTTCGAAGAAATACTTTACTTCTCATCAGAGGGTAGGAATTAGCAAAATGCGGGATCGGATTTTGCATGCAAAAGTATTTGATGAAACAACGAGTAAGTCAAAGATCTTACTTGAAAAAAAAAAGTGAAGCAGAGGGAATATGGTGAAGAAAAAGGTGATTACACATGAATGGATAGTCTGGTGGAAGATAAATAATCCAGTGATGGTAAAATCCAAGTATATAACTTCAAGAAAGTTAATTGAATTTCCATTTGCACAAGTAAAATTCAAAAATCCCGTAATTGGAAGAAGATGGTCCATAATAATCCAATGGCAGAAATCCATGGAAAAATTCACAAAAATATATACAAGGAAAAAAGGAAAAAATTCCAATAATATTAATAAAAGAAAAATAAGATATGCTTTTCATTCTACTGCCGAGATATAAATATGAATAAAAATTAAAAAAATTAAAAAATCTATTTTTATTTATTTCATATATATATATATATATATATATATATATATATATATATATATATATATATATATATATATATTGAATTTAACAGCAATAAATCTGGTTCAATGAATCAATATCTTTTTATTAACAAGTTGCTATGAGCAATAAATATAACAATAGAGCAGATGGCAATGTATTTTCTGTAGGAAAAAGGTTGCAGGGAAGACAAAGCATAACCTTCTAGGTTTTGAAGCTATTTCTGAAATTTCTCTAGCGAATATAGCGTGTACCGAGCAGCTAGTGCTTACAAGTGTCGACAGTACTCTATCCGAGAGCGTACTTGTCTTATACAGGTAGAGCATTATATATGCAGTGAGATATCTACTAGAGGGGTTGAATGATCTAATCATTTTCTGAGCTACCTTTCCAACGAATTTTATGTACGTGATTCATTTCAGATCAGGAGTGAAACTCAGTACTAAAAGCTCGTCAAAATCAAATACTTCGTCTAGACGAAAGCTATCCTTTTCAGTTTGGAGCAAATAGGGGCCAGACGTTGATGATAGAACTAGAGACGTTTGGATTTAGATGCATTAACATTAATGATTGGACGATTCCAATACTTTCCCCGATTCCGATACAATTACCGATTCCGATTCTTTATAAATCTCTAAATATTTAACCATAGAGTTTTTTTTTCGACGATTTCTGTAAAAAAAATACATGTTAAACGTGCATATATGTATCCTAGACGTGAATTTACACTTATGGAGGATGATCTATCGATTTTAACTTAACTGGTAATTTAAAATCAATAAATATTTATCACTTTATCATTATTACCAGCAATGAAAGATTTTACTTTAAACAATCTCAAATAAAAAATAGTCAATTAAAAGAATCGTTTTGGCATCGGAAAATAGCCACCATTGTTTTTCGATTCGGATACCGATTACGATACCCCAAATTTGTCGATTTTTCCGATCCCCGATTCCGATTCCGATTAATCGTCCCAACACTAATTAAAATTAACCAGCCACATTTTCCCCAGCGCTACCACGTGCTTAAGACTAGAAGAGTTAGGATCAGAGCAATCTTGCTCATTTCCGACATTTGAAGTGTTTCAATATATAATAGTGTTTTCTGCATAAATGTCAACGAATAATCTAAGAATGGGATTTGAGGGAATCATTGTTGAATATCAGGAAGAGAGGCCTAGTATGGAACCATGGGGTAAGCATGCGATAGTAGTGTGAGTGTCTGATTTTTTCCCATCGATTACTACTCTTATAAGCCGATCAGAAAAATAACTTAATAATTTCCAGCTATTCTATAAGTAGATATCTTGTCACTACATTCTATTAGAAATAGCATGATAAAACCACAAGTTAAACTGATTATTCTAAATCAAATATTAAATTGGCAGCTTAAGTTCTATTTATGTTCAACCACTGAAATCTACTTATGTCAGCTTAAGTTCTATTTAGATCCAACTTATGTAAAAAAAAAAGACAGACCCCAGAAAATAAAAAGCAAACTAGGTAAGTTGAAAGGGATATTTGGAAAAGGTTAGGATCGAACCCAGTAAGAAAAGTTAAAAAATAAAATACATATTGAAATCCTAAGAATGCAGAACGATTTCCATTGTCCTTGAAAATAAATAAATATTATTTATGTCAAAGATAAATATTTAATCCTCGGAATGCAGTTGATGATTTATTCTTTTAGAAATAACTGGATATTAAATATGTCAGTTAAAAGAATGGGCAATACAAGTTTAGGAATAATGATTAACAAATAGGTTAATTGATACATTTTAATTAAGGAATTTCTTTGTTTTTTAGGGGTGTGGATATATGGCAAAACACACATGTAATTTGTAGGGAATCACATTGCTTCACTACAACTCTAACGTGATCAAAACGGATATTTACAATATATTGAGACAGAGTTTTAAGTTAGTTAGACAGTCACAGTGACAGACAGAGACAGAGACAGAGAAAGCTCGAGTCGACCACACTGGGAGCTGACGCTATCTTGGTGGAGAAACGGGGGAAAATAGGACAATATAATTTAGAAGGCTTGAATCCCTGACCATCATCATCCAGCTGGTATGAATAAAGGGTCATCATATATTTAGAAATTATTGTCTTTGTCTGTCGTCATTCCACCAAAAGGAAAAAGTAAATGCGTTTTGTCTATTATCTAGTAAACGAATTTTGTATAACCAACTTGAAGTAATATGTGCCCTCTCCGCCATCACCAACAGATGTATCTCCCCTCTGTGTGTGTTAAGAAGAACTGTGACATAAATGTCTCAGCTCAATTTAAATAATAATATAAAGTCCCCAAGAATTGTCACAGTCGTCGTTGTGCTTTAAACAGTATATAAAGGTCATTATAATCTTCTGTTCGGAGTCCCCGTTATATGATGTCTCAATATGTACCCTCCGACTACATAACACACTTACTTAAAAGCGAAACTGTTACCTAATTAGATTATAATTTGGATGGAATAAAAATTAAAGTAAGTTTTTTTCCCCCGAGAAACACAATGTGTCCACTAATGTATATAAAGGTATATGATTAGATTTATATGGAATCTTATGAGCTATTATATGATACACGTTGATTTTAATGAATACTAACGTTATTGACGTGCATTCGTCTTTTAGTGATTCGGCGTCGTTTTTATAATGTGAATTCCGCAATGAAACATTAGAATAAGCCTGATTCTTTGCCATTTCCGATTGATATGCATTGACGTATATTGTTCGAATTATTTATTCATGGATAGCTTAAAACCTTTCAACATGAACAGCGGAAATTTATTACAGATTTAACCACGACCTTGTAACCATTTCCTAATATATCTTATCGATTATTTCATTTATCAAATGTTTTATGTGAGTTAATATATGAGTATCGTTTTCTTTGTATACAATCTATAATATAAATCTCACCTGTCTGTTTAAATGTATGTATGTATGTATGTATGTCTACCTAAAACTTTCGACGGACGCGACAGCTTTTCACGAGATCAATATTTTTTTGAAGCTCGACTCTTCGGACAACAAATATCAGAAAAAATTTAAAAAATTAATTCCTTCGCCCTCAATACGGCACTTTTTTACAAACATTTTTACAAGGATGGGTGGATTATTTCGCTGATATTTTCGAAAGTCATCCTCCTCTTATCGATTGACTAGCCTTAATTTAAACCTTCGCCATTTCCGGTTTGGCGATGGACGCAACGGAAAAGACGTCACGGTTTTTATTTTTCACGTTCTTTTCGTCCTTTGCGGTACGGGTTCGAGACTGCCTGCCTACTATAACTTTTTTTGCTAAACACACACCCCCAAACACCTGGGCAACGCCGGTCACTCAGACTAGTATTATATAAAAGGAACTTTGTGTGTATCTGTGTGTGTGTGTGAGTTCGTTTCCTATAGACTCACACAAATATACCTGGCACTGTTCTGAAAAAAGTTTTCTTTTTAATCGGACTGTCTAGGATAAGTATCGATAATCGATAATCATTTGATGAAAGAAGAACAGGAAATGTACGCAGCCCAACATCAAAAGTGCATTTGGAAGTTTTATAACCACACAAACCGAAAGACACGACATATAAAATCAACAGCAGATTCTTCGCTATAACAGGGGCGCGTTCGAAATGAATTTTTCTGTTTAAAGCATATTAAATCATGATACTTGACTTTTTCATTTTTAGCTTTTATTCAAGCTATTATGTATAAAAATAATTTTATAAAATCAACATTAGGTTCTCTACAGTGCAATGTAGGTTATAATGTTATGTGGATTCAGTCACTCTGAAAGGCACAGAAAGTGTCCTCACTTGTGTAGTCAGGGTGTGTATATATCAGGGACATATTTATAACGGGGGATGACATAATACTGAGGATGGAGGATGAGACATTTATGGCATTTCTTATTACACATAGGTAATAAACATTGATTATTGAAAGAGGAATACCGGTAACATTACTGGGAGGGGGGAGACGTGAAATACAGTTCTTTTTAACAGGCCCTGAACTGGCATCTAAGCTTCAGCCTCTATCCCATCGACGAAACGTTGCATCCCTCTGCCTGTTCTACAAGTATTTTAATGGTTAATGCTCTGACGAACTGCAGACACTTGTGCCCCCACGACGTGAACACCCTCGACAAATTCGACAGGCAGCTAAATCCCACCCCCACACAGTAGCGATCCCTAGATGTAAAAGATCTTTCTACTCCAGTAGTTTCTTCCCCATAATCGCTAGACTCTGGAATTCCATTCCAAGTCCCGGCTTCCCTAACTGTACTGACATGTAGAAGTTACCAGTGTAACGTGAACCGACATCTGCTGCCCAAATCCCAACATAGTGCCCCAGTAGTTGCTGCCCCTGATAGTACCTATTTACTATGCCTCCCCACGGGACAGAGTTAGACACCAGGGTCGTTTTTTAACGTGGAGAAAAGGTACAAAAATAAAAATTGTCTCAGTCGTGAAGGATTTCTCCTCCACCGAAACAGAACAAGAAAATGAAGTGCAGCATCTGAAGAACAGATACTGCACTTTGATCTTGACCAAAAGGCCAGAGCCCCCTACTCCAAAGTGGCAATGTGCCTTGTTTGAGGTGAAAATGTAAAAAAAAAAATAAATAAATAAAAATGCAATACTTTGGAAGGGAATTTTGTACAAACTTTTTAGAAGATGACTTGTACCCAGCGTTACCTGGGTGTTTGGAGGTGTGTGTAGGCGGGTGTGAGGGGTAAATCAAATTAAAATGGGAAATAAAAAATAAGCGAACGTGATAACCCTGTTTAAATATTATCAAACACCAACAAAAACAACGAACATGATGCAAAATAAAGAATAAGCGAACGGTCTTAAAATTTCTTAAAAAATCGGAAATACAAAAAAAAAAAAAAAAACAGCGAACGTGATGGAATTTTATTTAAAAAAAACGACAAAAATGTGTCACAAATAGCCATGTTTCAATATGAAAACTTTAAAAATCGAAATAAAATGTGTATCTGGCATCTCGGCTCGAACGTGCAAGATAACGACGCTGCTACTATACCGACATGTCTATCACCGCGTGAGCGAAATTAGTTTCTTTTTACATTTAAACTAATTCTAAAAAAAAAAAGTTTTATTGCGCATGCGTGTATTGCTAAATTGTCATGAAGGAACAATTTTTTCTTACTCCTTCCTATAGAAAAGTGCTCAGTTGAGAGTGATGAAATTAATGTTTTTAGCCAATTTTTTGATATTTTTCTTCCGAAGGATCGAGCGTCATAATGATACCGATCGCGTAAATATCCGTCGCCTCTGTCGAATTTTTTTGCGAAACATACATACATACATTTAAACAGACAGGTAAGGATTATTTAATAGATGGAACAGGCATAATATTAAACACACATTACTTTTCATGGTCGAAAGACGACGACGAAGACTTACAAATATGATGATCTTTATTCCCCCAGATGAGATGATCATCAGGAATTCAATTGTGTTTCTGATTTTCTACATTGTCTTTCTCTCCTTTCTTTCGCTTCCGAAAGGGGCTTAACTAACTTATCTCCTTCACGACTCGACCCTGACTGATCTGTTTCTACTGATTTTCTACCCTCACTAAAATCAACTCTCTAAATATAATGGAAACTTCTTTCTTTGTGTCGTCAAAACGTGCTCCAACCACGTGAATATTCTCACAGGGATTTTACATATCCATATGTATTTAACTCGCCTTCGGCCACACAAAGAAAATTCCTAAACTGGTCTTATTTTCCTTGTTCTAAGTTTGACCTTTGTTTTATCATTATTTCCAAGCAAAATAGATCATTCCTAAATTCCTGTGATTGCGAAATGTATTCAAATTGAATACTCGGTTCGATTCTAACATTTTCCTTTTAACTTATTTACGTTGTTTCTTTAATTATTGGGATGTGTCTTCTTCTATGTAAACCACTCCAGGTGCACCACGATGGGTTCCCCACTAGAGCAGACAATAAATCGATTTTAGTTAAAAAATGGTTGGTTTTTCACAAAGCATTCACTATTAAAAACAAATCGTCTGTGTGGATTTCTGAACAACTTCAAACATCAAAATCGATGACAGCATTTTCCCTCTTTGTCTCAATGTATATCTTTAACCCTTAGGCTACGCTGGCTGTTAATATTTTAATACCTTATTTTCTATTACAAACAACTGCGACAATGGTATCTTAAAGGACTGTGGAATGCTTCTTTGCCCTAACTGCATTAATCAATGAATGAAACCCATGCTTGACCCCTACGTTTGACTGTTTGAATTGCTTTTTGATAAAAAAGATTCTTTTTCAAAGACCCTAGACTTGATTTTATGTGATGCGAAAAAATTCACACCCATCGTAGGCAATGTGTGTAAAATACATATTTCGTATAATTTATTTGCAGTCAGGCCTTGCAAATTAAGAAAATCTATGTCGCCTTATGCAAACATGATGAAATAGACGTTGAAGGTCGAGCTTAGTTCAATATACACGCCCTAACCTTTCCACCTAGGAACATAATGATGGAACTTAAGGGAAGAACCCAGAACGGAAATACAAGAATAAGCAGCAATCCGCTGTTAGTTCAACTGATTGTCCAGTGCAATTGATTACTCAGAATAATCCTTTTAATTAAGCTCTGTAATACTAAAGGGAATAATAAGTGAAAATTCCAGCTTTCCTGTTTTCTTATGATATGTGCCCAAACACCCTCGGGTTAATTGTGGAATATCATTTGTTATAAGACAAAGACGCACACTGAAATCTTGCTTCGGGAAGATATCAATAAAATTTGGACCATAAAAGGAAACATAAGAAGACACCTCCATTTCCGGTTAATGGTTCGTGATGGAAGCAACCGGAAGTTCATTATTTGTTCTCTTCATTTGTTCTTCTTGAAAGCCAAAACGTTCTTCAGTTTGTGTTGTGAATCTTTACGTTAACGCTTAGATATTAGAACCTTATTCTGATTATAGAATATGTGCAAAGCCTTTGTATTAATAAAGCATCGATTTGTTATTTAATATTACTACTTATTTAGTTGTTTATTTAAATTTTTTGTTTATATATTTTTAAAATTGATGTATTGGACACTTGAAGTGTTTGCTTAAAATATATTGAAAAAAGATAAATACGTTTATAATACAAAATATAAATGTTGACCCTTTTTTACACGTCATCAAAAACTTAAGGGTATTTAGCGACACTAAAAGTTAAACTAAACAAGATACAATCTGTTCACCTTTAGTAAATATACAATTGTTGTAGGGCTTTGCTTAAAATTTACTTAAATATTCCATTACTTTTTTAAAATAAATTTAGATAAAAGTCATATTTCTCCATTGATATAATAAATACTAAATAAAGTAACACCTGAAATTGATATGTTACTCTGCATTAATAACGTATGCATCTCGAACTGCATGTCCATAAAATGTCAGAACGAAGTTGATCACTTAAACAGTTTACCATACTAGTGCGATTTCACCCCCAACAAATACAAGTGGATGCTTCCATTTGTTCTTATATATCATATTAACAAAAAAAAAAGTTCCTATCTCAGCTGAAACAGAAATGTATTGATTAAAATAAGCATCAGCAAAATCAATACACATTTGCAAACGCAACACAAAGTGTGTTTACGCCAGTAACGTAAAAATCTTGCGTTCTGATTGCGATGAAGTCGCTGAAAGCGTTTCTGAAATCGCTTAGGTTTTCTAAGCATTTCTCATGCAGAAATTTGTCGCAGTGCTTGAAAATGTGGTGGCCAGTAGGTGAGAGGTCTGGAGAAAATGGTTGATGAGGCAGAGTTTCGTGGTCAGATTTGTTAAACCTCTTCAGGATCGGTTTTACAACATGCGATCGGGTATTGTCGTGTGGGAGAATTAGGCATTTGTTTGTTTACTAATGTAGTATGCTGTTTTTGATGCATTTCATCCATGTCTTAACAGAACTTCAACGCTGGAATTGTTTCGTCTGTATTCTAAAATCTGTAATGAATGAGACCGGTCGGAATCCACCGACAGTCAGCATGATCTTCTTTTGATGCAACTCTGGCATCGGGGAGTTTCTTGTAGCTTCGTCGCCGTTTAATCACTGAGATGAGCGTCGCAGGTTGTCGTCAAAAATTCACTGTTTTATCGCAGGTCACAACCCGGTCGAGAAACAGGTTGTTCTTGTTGCGTAAAAGAAGGGAAGATTACACTTCATAATGGCATTTCTTTTGTTTGTCGTTCAATTCGTGAGGCACCCATTTATTATTTTTTTTTGTCCTTCCGATCCTTAAAAAGGTTGTAAATTGTCGTATATTTTAAGTCAAATTCTGAATCAAAATCTCGAAGAGTTGTGCGTGAATTGGCTTCGCCTAAAGTTATCAATTGATTGTTGTCAACATCCGATATCCGACCACTACGCTCATTATTTTCAAGGCTCGCATCGCTTCCACTAAAACTTCTTAAACCAGAATTGTTCCGTGCCTTTAGTAGTGGTTCCTGGACCAAACATTTCATTGATATCGCGAGCTGTTCCAATAGTTTGTCGGCCTAATTGAATGTAAGCAAGAAAATTGTGCGAATTTGTTTTTCTTTCATCTTGTATTAAACGTTCTGTAAAAAAGACATGATTCTTTTCAAACGATTAGATAGAGCGAAAATCGCTATTTAAAATGAGATATTAAATAAATGTATTATAATGAAAACCTTTTTTTAAAGATATCATTTAAAATCAAAATTAAAATTCGGCTAAATCTTTCTTCTGAACCTAATTATTTTTAAGCGGCAGATAGCGGAAGTTTATTTTTCAGGGGCAGATAACCCATGGGTTCACACACTGGACCCTTCCAACCACCCCCTACCTGACTTTCCTATGAGGACAGACGCCAGGCTAGACGACCTGAAAGTCATCCCTGCTCTGGTGCATGCTATCATAAAAATCTTGACACTTCAAAAGCATGTGGACCCGAGCTTATCCCAGCTGTGCAATCAAAAAAGTGCTCAGCCGAAGTAGCTCCAGTTCTCTCCACACTCTACAACAAATGTCTTAACGAAGCTTGCTTTCTGGGCTGTTGGAAAACTGCTTCTGTGGTACCAGTATTCAAGAATTCTGGCGAAAGAACTGACTCATCAAATTATCGCCCCATTAGCCTCCTCCCACTTTTTGCCAAAATATTTGAGACCTTAATTAACCAAGCTCTAGTCAATCACCTTACAGATGCTAAAATTCTGACTGACCAACAATACGGATTTAGACAAGCCCGTTCCACAGCAGACATCCCAACTGTAATCTCTGAACGTATATACCATTCACTGGACAAAGCGGGGAAGGGCAGAGCGGTAGCTCTAGATATATCTAAGGCTTTTGACAGGGTATGGCATGAGGGTCTCCTCAAGAAAATTAGATCATACGGTATCACTGGTAGAATACTTAACATAATTAAATCCTTCTTAGATAAGAGAAAATCCAGGTTGTCCTCGACGGTCGTACATCTAAACAATATGATATAAATTCAGGAGTTCCCCAGGGGTCTATCCTTGGACCTCTATTGTTCCTGATATTCATAAATGACCTCCCCGACAAAATTGCCTCTGAGATGGGTATACATGCTGATGACACTACACTCCATAACAGGCACGACAGGAAGACGAATTAACACATTTCTTAAGAAATGGCAGAAACACTAGAGGAAGACCTCCAATCTGTAATGGAATGGGGACAAAAATGGATATTCACGTTCAATGCCGCAAGACTAAACTAGTTTCATTCAATAATTACAAGAAACCCTCTCTATAGCAATGGCCAACGACTCTTTATCTGAGAGTACATCTTTCAAATTGCTTGGCCTAACGTTCACAGAAAACATGAGTTGGAACAATTACATTGAAAGCATTGTCAGTGCTGCTGTAAGGAAGATGGGCTCTCTCTCTACCGTGCTAGACAACTACTAACACCCGAAAGTATCCTGTACCTCTATAAGGCCACCATTCGCCCATGTATGTAGCATTACTGTCACATTTGGGCTGGTGCATCTGCTACTAGTCTCTCGCTCCTTGACAAGGTTCAAAAGAGAGTCGCAAACCTAATAGGCCCTGAACTGGCATCTAAGCTTCAGCCTCTGTCTCATCGACGAAACGTTGCATCCCTCTGCCTGTTCTACAAGTATTTTAGTGGTGAATGTTCTGATGAACTGCAATCACTTGTGCCCCAACGACGTTAAAACCCTCGATAACCCCGACAGGCTGCTAAATCCCACGCCCACACTATAGAGATCCTTAGATATAAAAGATCTTTCTACTCCAATAGTTTCTTCCCCAGAACCGCTAGACTTTGGAATTCCATTCCAGGTCCCTACTTCCCCAACAGTACTGACGTTCAGAAGTTCAAGTGTAACCTGAACCGACATCTTGCTGCCCAAACCCTTACATAGTAACCCGGTTGTTGTTGCCCCTGATAGTAGCCCCCTACACCAAAGTGGCAATTTGCCTTGTTTGAGGTGAAAATGTAATAAAAAATAAACACATGGTTTGCACTTCTGACTTTACAATGTCCAAATGAAGCTTATCACTGAAACAATTAACCGTACTAGTGTTGTCTACCTGACGAGTTTGATATAAAGTAAAATGATTCGTTAATTTCAAAATGTGACTGATTTTATTAAATAATTAAATTACAAAAATAATTAAACGAGCAGCAGTGTGCTTTTGTGTGTGTATGTGTGTATGTGTGTGTGTGTTTAAATAATCAATTCTTAGTACGAATTTGAAGTGAATGTGTTACATATTACAGGCTATATGTAAGTAATGTTTGAGTTAGCTTGTGTGAACATTAATAAGGGTCACATTGGTACATGTTAGAATAACATAGATCTACAAGATACCGTTCTAAGGGTTGACAGAAAGTTGGGCGACAAAACAAGGGCAAAAGGTCAAACTCTGTATACAAAACCAGTCGAACTATCAAAATATGACCTGATGTTACGATTTTGAACGAGATATATATTTTAATTAGTTGTATCATTTGGATTTTTTTACCACTGTTTTTATTTTAATTGCGATTTTTTTCTCATTGATGTAACTTGCGACCTTCTTCAAGTGTATCCCGCCAGTTCTGGTTGCCTGCTTTCCAGCTGACTACAATATCGTCGTCTTTTAGTCCAAAGTACACAAATTCTTGATAAGACATCCCTTTAAATAATCCAATCTACTAAATTTCCGCTACTAAAGATTACTGCGATATTGTCCAATTGCCTTCTGTATACGAATTTTCCCTTGTTCTTCAGTACCATCCAGGCCTTGATAAGTGGTAAATGAGTTGTAAAAAGTGTACACATCAGGGCAAATGCCACATATCTTTCGAATATTATGTATATCTAGATGAGAGGATTAAACAATTGTATGTAAAATGTTTTTGTAGATTCGTGAGAATATATTCCACATACTGAATGTTGTTTCTATAAATGTTTTCCAAACAGTTTTAGCTATACACTACTTAGTTACTGAAGAAGTAAAATGTTAAAATCATAATGTAAATATATATATATATATATATATATATATATATATATATATATATAGTCACATTCAATGTTGCCAAGACTAAACTTGTTTCCTTCAATAACTGCAAGAAACTTTCTCTGCCACCAAAAGACTCTTTATCAGAAAGTACATCTTTTAAACTCCTCGGCCTAACGTTCACAGGAAAAATGAGTTGGAACAATTACATTGAGAGCATTGCCAGGACCGCTTCGAAAAAGGTAGGTTCTCTCTACCGTGCTATAAAGCTACTAACGCCTGAAAGTATCGTGTACTCTATAAGGCCATCATTCGCCCATGTATGTCATATTTGGGCTTGTGCGTCTTTCACTCCTAGAGAAGGTTCAAAAGGGAGTCGGCAACCTGATAGGTTCGTAACTGTCATCTAAGCTTCAGCCTTTGTCCCATCGAGGAAATGTAGCATCCCTCTGCCTGTTCTACAAGTATTTTAACGGTGAATGTTCCGAGGACCTGCAAGCACGTGTACCCCCTCGACGTAAATACCCCCGACAAACCCGACAAGTAGTAAAATCCCACCCCT
Organism: Euprymna scolopes; assembly: GCF_053919585.1. Lineage (NCBI taxonomy): Eukaryota > Metazoa > Mollusca > Cephalopoda > Sepiida > Sepiolidae > Euprymna > Euprymna scolopes. The sequence continues at coordinate 93,342,484 of NC_136501.1, read as the reverse complement.
TCGTAGTTGAGATTCCTAGATGTAAGAGAGCCTTCTACTCCAGTAGTTTCTTCCCCAGAACCACTAGACTTTGGAATTCCTTCCGGGTTCCTACTTCCAGAACTGTACTGACATGTAAAGTTAACCGACATCTTTCTGCCAAACTCCCCACATAGTGCCCCTGTAGCTTATGTCCCTGATAGTAGACTCCTACATCAACGTGGCAATGTGTCTTGTTAAGGGTGAAAATGTAATATATATATATATATATATATATATAGAGAGAGAGAGAGAGAGAGATTAAATGACAAAAATTTATATTCCAAAATTCATGATGTTAACTATCTTATAATTTATTCAATTAAATTTAAATTCCAATCAATTTTGGAATACAAACTTTCGTCATTTATTCTATATATTGCTCTGTAATTACATTGAGCTTCTTATATAAGGTTTGATATATAATAAGAATATATAGTTCTACAGAAATATATATATATATATATGTATATTTAGGTTTTATTATTCTTTATGTAAATACAGTCATATCTTGCAACGATGTGCAGACCGTTTTGATCATAATTGATCTCAACAGGCAAGAAAATTTAAAAATTAAAACGGGTTCAAGATCATTTTCAATTTAAGAGGAGAGAACATATACTTTACATGTCTGACATGAAACAAGGTTAATGTTCTTATGGATTTAAATTTAATTACAAAAATCCAAGTTTAGTTAAAGAAGAGCGGCATAAAAGTCTGGTTTTGGATAAGGATTAGAGAGAGAGAGTGATGAAAAGGGAAAGGGTAACACAAAGATATATAGGGGGTAAAAATTAACTAAAAGGGAAGAAGGAGGGGTTGGAAAGAGGATGTATAGAAGAAAACAGTTGCCATGGACCGACAAGGTTATCAGGAGCTTATATTTACTATTTTATAATTCCTCCCATTTAAAAATGTTCCGACCATGGAAAAGGGTTAAATGAATTAGGTTATATTGTCTGTCTATAATTTATATATATATATATATATTTATAATATATATATATATATATATATATATATATATTGTCCTTCCATTAATCATTGTTGATCTAATAATGTAATGAAGTTCTCAAGAGACTTTACTTCTTATCTTTTATAATGTATACTGTAATTTGCGCATCTTAATCGAGTTTTGTTTTCCTCATATCCTGATAAATGTGTCTTATTATTGAATTTCTTTTAAGGTTAATGTATTACTTCTTACTATATATATATATATATATATATATATATATATATATATATATATATATTAGCTGTGTATGTCCGGCGTTGCCAGGTTGAAAAATATTGGTGGTTGGAGAGTTTACCAACATACTATTAAAGATACATTGAATACCTTACTTGTTACCATTATGTGTTGGATTTATGGAAACATAAAAAAAACATCGATTTCATCTATGAAAATTAAACAGAAAAAAAGTTAAAGATAAATTTACTATCACAGCTTAAATGAATAAACTTACTTCCGTTTTTAATGCAACTGGAGTACGCTAATAATAATTGAAAATAAATTAAAGATAATATAAATTACATTTAAATCAAATAAATCAACTTTAAATCAAATATCTAAATATAACAATAAAGACAATTCTATTACAAAAAATAATTAATGACCTAGAGCTAATTATAAAGATATATTTTCTGTAATCTAATATGCAAATGAGGTTATTTCTTGAATGTTGATATCTTGTGAGTACATATACATAGAAACCATGATGGAATGTAAATATGTAAACGTCCGTTTGCAGTATGTAAATACATTTATTTTAGCGTTCTCTTTCATACATATTTGTCAAACTGTGAACAAACACACAAACAGAAATATTATTTTTATCATATATATATATATATTTTAGCTCGATCTGTGGAAATTCCACAGCGGCATCTTTAATTTTTTTTTTTGTTTTTTACACAGTGATCACCACTTATCAAGGCCCGGAAGCCACTCAGGGATAAGGGTTATTGTAAGTACATTACGTTAGTGAGGAGATTTGATGAAGTGTTTACTTAAGGGGGCGGTTCATTAGGAATTTGTTAACATTGGACTTGAAGACATCCAAGTTGTAGTCAGGAGGGAATCAGGCAGACGGAACAGAGTTCCACAGGCGTGCAGTTCTAAGAAAGAAGCTTTGTTCATGAAATCCGCGTTTTGATTTAGGCACAGATATAGAGTGGGGGAAATTTTTCACAGTGGATTCAGCTAGACGGGTGTTTTTCGTGAACGATTGGCGAGGGGGGACCAGGGATTGGAGGTCAGACGAGCACCTGCCATGAAAATAACGATAAAACAAGGATATGCTCGCAACGTCTCTTCTGTGGGAGAGGGGTTGCAGGGTAGAGAAAAGGGCATCCCCCACTAAACCACGAAGTCTATTTTGTACTCTGTCAAGGCATGATAGGCTGTTTTTGGCAGCTCCTGCCCAGATATGGCAACAGTATTCCATCCTTGTAATGTAATATGTAATATGTTGTTGCTGGGCATTCTGTGGACTTTCAACGCGAAAAGCGACCCCGAGATATCATTGTAGCTGTTTTGTTAAACAGAAAAAATATTTATCTAAGTAATATTTTTAATGAAGTGTCAAAATATATCTGATTATTACGGTTTATCCCCAATATCTTTATTGGAGTCTATGACATGTTTCCATTTTATGGGCGCCCAGCGCGAATGGAAATCGCATTATATTATTATCATACCATCTTTAGACAAAACAGATACTACCCTTGGATCATAGCTAGAAGATCAAGAAGGTATATTTTAGTTTCACGTACAGCTCAAAAGCGACACCGTTTTTTTATTCAGGTTTTTTTTTTTGTTTTTTGTTTTTTTACATAATGGCTTTCTGTGATTGGGAGACCCTATTCTTTAAAAAAGGAGAATAGAAGGTATTAATATACTATTGACTTTTAACTAGCGTATTTATACACTAATTTTAGTACTAATGCACTTACTTAATGCGCTATTTTTTTTAAATCGTATTTCCAAGTTTAATAAAAGTTTTATGATATATTTTTTTTATTCAACTGTAAGGTAAAAATACAGAATAGGTACAAAACACCTTCCCCTCCCCATGTTAAGAATGGCTTTTAAAATAATAACGTTATTATTTCAGCTCTGATCAATAAGTGCATGAGTACCCTAATTTTATGTTTGTATTAAGCTATCGCATTTTATCAGCTTTTTTAATAAATAGGATATCCCGATCAAATAATATATCATCTGGAAATCGTGACGCACGCACGTACGTACGTACGTTAAATGTGCTACGGTATTAATATATAAATATATGCTTTATATATGTGGAAGAAGAATAGGGAAAGAGAGATGAATAGATAGACAGAGAGAGAGAGAAAGAGAAAGAAAGAAAGAGAGAGTGATAGAGCGCGAACTATGATGCATACATGCGCGTGTATATTGCCTATATTGCCTGTTTACGTCGTTTAAGTGAGTCCAATTGATTTTTAGATGAATCTATAGACGAAAGTTTGTCTCAAGATAAACTCAATATTCGTTTCCGTTGCTAATGCATCTTTTGTGAAGCGTGTTTTCACAAAGACTCCAACATCGGAGAGCATTGCGTTGAGCAACAAGACAGGCAGGAAGAAAATTCGGTGTTGTAATCAAATATTGCAAAATGCTTCGAAATATGGTTAAGGCCTGATCGATAATGAAAATGTCTTATTTAAGAAACGGTAAGTGACTCGGAACAATAAGACGAAGTAAAGTCAGTCGTTTTATCTTATTCGACTTGTATTCAAATGTTGTGCTTCTGCCGTGTGCTAAACATCGACGAACACTTCACATGACACGTCATCTTTATTTGAACTGTTTTTTCTTAAAAGTTTTCGGCAGAAAAAGTATCGGTTATAAGTTTCTTTATTTTAAAAGGAAAAAAATTCAATTACTAAGATCGTTTTTATAGATTCGTACGAACGTACGCATATATATATATATATATATATATATATATGATTGTTTTTTTTGGAAAAAGAATTCCAGCAGAGTGCTCAATTAAAAGGAAAATCCAAATTTTAAGAGCGTATTTATATTTTGTGTACAGAAAGTTGTTAGTTGAGACAGATCATTGGTACCGTCGGTTTCAAGCCCGATAATAAGGCCCGTTTAAGGTATCCTTATCAAGCTCACTTCAGCCAATATTCGATATGATATGTGAAACCGACGGTACCAATGATCCGTCTCAACTAACAACTTTCTGTACACAATATATATATATATATATATATATATATATATATATATATACTAGCAAAAGTACCCATCGTTGACTGCGTTCAAAAACAGCCTACAGAAAATGGACTCTGATTTATGAAAGTATGATAGGTTATGAAACTGAAGGGTTGTAATGAGATAGCTTCGAATTTGGGGTATCAAAACACAAGCAAAATATGATGAAAGTAAAAATAAAATAGATAAATCCTATAATTTATTATACCATACCTGTTCACACTGAAACACTTATCACAATATTCTGTGGATCTATATTAAAGAACCTTGTTAAACTTTGTGACATATTTCCATACTATTGAGGTCAGGCGCGAACGAACACCCCATAGTTTTATTATACCATATTTCTTCAAACTGAAACATAATTATCAAAGTATACTTGCGCAGATAGATATGAAAAGTCTTTATTAAAGTTTGTGCCTATTTCCATTCTATGGAGGCCAGGGTCGAACGCAGACCCAACAATTTTATTATACCATCCCTATAAAAGTTAAAACATACTTATCAAAGTATTATTATGTACATCTATATCAAAAACACTTGTAAACGTTTTTTTTTAATTTTTAATTTTTTTATTTCCATACTTTGTGCGCCAGGCGCGTACGCAGACCCCACGATTTTAATGATTCATCATTATGCCAGACAAAACATACCCATTCCTGTGTCTCGATACATCTTCTATCATTATATGTGATCAGTTTTCTATAATAGTCAACCATATAGGAGCCTATTCGTGACCAGACACACACAAAACGTTCAGCTTTATATATATATATATATATATATATATATATATATATATATATATATACTTCTATCTTCATTTCTATCTCTATGTACTATTATAAAAAAGGAACGTTTTCTGTGTGTCTGTTTGTCTGTGTGTTTTTGTGTCTGCGAGTTAGTTCCTTATGGACTCGAAAACGGCTAGGTCGACTTTTAAGAAATTTCACACGAATACACTTCATGTGCCTGATAGTGTACGTAGACAGATTCTGTGTTGGAATGTCTTCGATAAGTATTGATAATCGATGATCGAAATGATCCGATAAAAGTGGGACAGACGATTTTGACTCAAGTTAACATCTTACCCAGCCTAACATCACAAGTGCATTTGAGAAGTTTCATTTCCACGCATGCCGAAATTCCCAACATATAAAATCAACTGTATGTTCTTTGATATGACGGGCGCATTCGAAATTAATGCTTCTGTTTAGAGCACAATCGAAGCATTATACTAGACGTTTTGCATTTTCAATTTTAATGCAACACATTTTATATAAAAATAATTTAATATAATCAACAGTAGATTCTCTACAGTGCAATGTATTGTGAACTTAGTCACTGCGAGAGGCATGTGAAGCTTCCTTCTGTCGCATCGCGATGTCTCCCACAATATGAGCAGGCAATCCGTCGATTTGATTGAAAAATTGTTATTTGATCGATTTTAATGACAATAAAGACATCGCAGTGTGAACATTAGTTGATCAACATTTAATCCAGGGCAACATCGGGTCATCCTGGTAGTATATATATATGGGGACTTAAAAAACGGGGCCCAACTCTAATTAGGCCCTGTTTCTTAGTGTTTTGTTCGAATGAAATTAAACTTTGGTCATAACTAGTTTATTATATTCAAAACATCACATCAAAACACTAGGGTATTTGGCCTTTTTTCTCCGTTCTACAGCATATGTTCTAGATGGCCTCAATTTAGCTGCGTGCATTTCTTGAGGCGCACCACGAAGTTGTCCATGGCGTTCTTACAGACCAAATTGGTAATGGCTCTCATCTCCTCCCTGATGGCTTCCTTGAGTTCCGTGATGGTTTTGGGTTTCCCTGCGTAAACTCTGTCCTTAAGATAGCCCCAAAGAAAAAAATTGGGGGGGCTTAGGTCCGGGCTATGATGTGCCCACTGAAAATCAGTCTTGAGATTGATCACTCGGCCTCCGAAGTTCTCTTTCAGCCAATCTCTGGACAGGTTTGCGGTGTGAGAACTTGCTCCGTCTTGCTGGAACCAGAACGTGCTCATTAGCGAATGGTAGATGGTCTGGAGCTCACTCTTGAAGGTTTTGAGGACCTCCACATACCGCTCCTTGGTGACTGTCACTGCTGCGCCAGATTCTTCGATGAAGATTGGTTCGATGATGCCTCTGGCCGAGATTGCAGCCCACACCGTAGTGACACTCAATATGGTTTCCGTTCTGCTAGATCTACAGCAGATGTCCTTACAGTTATATCGCATAGGATTAGCAAATCTCTCGACGGTGGCAATCTTTCTCGGGCAATTGCTCTTGACATATCTAAAGCCTTTGATAGGGTATGGCATAAAGGTTTACTTCATAAGATCGCTAGCTATGGTATAGCTGGAAAAGTCTTCTCAATTATTAAATCATTTCTTTCTGATAGATTAATAAGAGTAGTAGTTGAGGGGCAAAAATCAGAAGCTCACAATATTAATGCCGGTGTCCCTCAGGGATCCATCCTGGGCCCAACTCTTTTCCTGATCTACATTAATGATCTTCCAAATCATATCCTTACATCATTTGTAGACATTTATGCTGACGACACTACCATTTATGGTACCACATCTAAGACAGTAAACGAGCAAGTTCTCTCCAATTCTCTCTCCTCTGATCTTGAGCACGTAGTACAATGGGGAAAGGAGTGGCTGGTTACTTTTAATGCATCTAAAACCAAGCTTCTCACTTTACATCATCAACATTCTAATCCACATTTGTCATCAATTGAAATGAATGGCTCTCGTCTTCAGGAGGCCTCAAGTTTTGACAAGCTTCTGGGCTTGACCATTACTCCTGATCTTAAATGGAACACGTATATCAAATCTGTTGCCAAGGCCGCTGGAAAAATGGTGGGATCTTTCTATCGATCCAGTAGATATCTCACTGCTGATGCTATTCTCTATCTATATAAGAGCCAGGTACGTCCAAGGATGGAATACTGTTGCCACATCTGGGCAGGAGCTGCTAGAAAGAACTTGTCCTGCCTTCATAGAGTTCAAAATAGACTTCGTAGCCTCGTAGGAGATGTCCTTTTCTCCTCCTTGCAACCTCTATCTCACAGAAGAGATGTTGCGAGTTTGTCTCTGATGTATCGTTATTTTCATGGAAAGTGTTCAACTGAGCTTCAATCTATGGTCCCCCCTCGCCAAACTTTCACAAGAAACACTCGTCTAGCTGTAAACACTATCAATAATTTCCCCCACTCTTTATCTGTGCCTAAACCTAAACGTAGATTCCATGAACAAAGTTTCTTTCTTAGAACTGCACGCCTGTGGAATTGTCTTCCGTTTTCCTGCTTTCCGGCTGACTACAATATGGTTTTGTTCAAGTCTAAAGTAAATAAGTTCTTGATGAGCCGTTCCATATAAGTTATTAAATTTACCAAATTTTCATTACTAATGATTACTATATTGACCAACTTCTACTGTACACTCTTTAACCCTTATCCTTGAGTGGCCTCTGGGCCTTGATAATGTGGTGATGCCTTTGTAAAAAAAAAAAAAAAAAAAAAGTTCGCCTTTCCATAAAGATGGGAGTGGGCTTAATCTGAGGTCCAAATGAGGTTAAGGAAACTTGGTGTCTTCTCGACGTTCTCGAGCATCTTGACTGTCATAGCTCTCCTCTGCTTCTTGCCTGAGGCTGTGAGGGTATGCAGCATCTGTATTCTGTATGGGATAGGGCATATCGAGGGACTGACTTTGCTTACGCACAGAGCGTTTCGGACTCTGCTGGAGAGACTCTCTCACTCTTTCGACCAGCTCGCCTGTTCGCTTCTTGGGACGCCCCGAGTGGCTTGGACGGTTCTCTCTGGCAGCGTTGAGGTTCTCCACGGTCCCATACTTCTCGAAGTGGTCCACCCAGTTTTGAATTCTGTTTTTGGATGGAGCCTTTTAACATTCGAATTGACGCATGAAACTCTCCTGGGTTTGCTGAAACGAGCCTGTCTTGTAGTAAAATTTCACACAGTGTATTCTTTGTCCCACCTCCCACTGGGGTCTTGGTGTGCTCACGATCGTTAATTCTGCGATGTTCTGTAAAATAAGGACAATTAGTGAATAAATAAAGGAGATATCACATAAAGTGTACACGGGGCCCGTTTGTTCGGGTCACCCTGTATATATATATATATATATATATATATATGCGGCGTGTCCAAAAATGCACTGAAGGGTTTGGAACTTAAATAGATTCTTTACTTTTGATATATTTCTGCAATGTTTACACTATCTTACTAAGTCATTGGGATTTATTTTTAAAATAATGCAAAATTCAAACAATTTTTATTCATGAAAAATAATGGTTTTTGAATGTTGCCTATTTTCAGCTTCGAATTTTTTTGGACCTTTCTAAAACAGTATTCATAACAGATTACGATTAAGCCCCCTTATTTCGTTCCTGGCGTTTTCCTTCGATTCTTGCAGGGTTTGTGCTTTGTTAACAGATTCTGTCTTTAAGATATCCCCACAAGAAAAGATCGGGGCTAGTCAAAATCCATCTCTTACATGAAAATACTATCAATAAACTTGTTGAGTCAAAATTCTTGACTGCTAATTTTAGTAAAAGAATTTTACAACCTGCGTTGATTGTGCTATGCTATACGTATTCACAATTAATTTCCAATGTATTATCTGTAGAAAATCTGAATTAGAGAAAAAAAAATCATTTATGGTAAAATAACCAAGATTTTCGACCCTTTAATGACTTTTCGAGAAACTATATATTTTGCTTGAAGCACTTGTCTTTCTAGCTGCACTGATGAGCTGTGAAACAGCGAAACAGTACTGTATGTGGACGATTATAATGCTCCCTATCTTGGGTTGAGCATGTTGGAAAGTGATATACAAACTGCCATTAGTGTATTAAGCGACGCTCTTTGTGTAAACGAATCGAGCGGAGCCATTTGGACGTTGTCAAAACATCGTTAATTCATTGCACACACAGCAGCAGCCATATGGCCAATGCGGAGAGGACTTAACCGTCATTTGGGCGGTCGGGTCTCGATCCTTGATTGAGGCCGATGCCTTTCTAGCCGAACTGATGAGCTGTGAAACAGCGAAACAGTATATATGTGGATGACTATATATACATATATATATATATATATATATATATATATATATATATATATACATTAATAAATTTATATTTTTAGTTATAAATATATATTTATATATTTATTTATAAATATATATATTTATAAATCTATGTATATATTTATAAATATATATATATGCGTACATATATACATATATATATATATATATATATATATATATATATATATGTACGCATATATATATTTATAAATATATACATAGATTTATAAACCGTCATAGCGTGTCAGGAGATGACGAAAAAAATCCAGTAAAGTGCTCGATCGTGTATGTGAGAGCTGAAGATACAATATTTATTACGACACTATATATACATATTTCCAGGTCGTACCATTGGTTTCATTACGCCGAAACAACCATAAGAGGTTGGAAAGAGTCAGCGCAAATTCATCAGCGATATTGAAAAACTGAAACAATGCAAAGTGAACAAACAGAGAAAAAAAACGTTAAACTAGCGTTTAAGACTCAGGGTTTCAAATTTTAAAAAAACATAACTTAATAATCGACGCCAGTAGATTATGGAAAGAAGAAAGCACGGGTGTGTTTAAGTGTATGAGTTTGTGTATGTGTGTGTGTGAGAGAGAGAGAGAGAGAGAGAGAGAGAGGGAGGGAGAGATAGAGCGAGTGTGTGTATGTGTATGTGTGTGCGTCACGCGTGTGTATAAATGTATGTTTAGACGGGGGATATGGAAAACCTCTCTGAAAGGTAAATGTCCTGTTTAAACGAACACATAACCCCATATAAATAAAGATACGACAATTAACGGCAATAAATATATAATGAAATTGAGCATAAATATACGAATTTTAATTTAATTTAGAATAAAATTAAAATAAAAAGTTAAAAATAAAATTAAAAATATATATAAAATAAATAAAACTTAAAAGAATTATTAAATTTTTAAAAATTATTAATTTTTTAAAAACCATAGCATAAATGCGAAGGGAGAAATTTAAGATAATTAAACATAATTAAGGTTATATTATTCCATTTTTGTTAAGTAGCTTATGATTTCTATAACATGCTTTACCTTGTAACAGGTATTAATTTTTAACGTTCCAAACAGTGTCACTGATTTATGAGAGCAGTATTTTCTCCTATTCAGTTAGTGCTTTTGGGTATATTTTTGTATGCATTTTAATTGCGAAACTTACTTTACGTTTTGTAGGGCTTTTTTCAGTTTTATTATTATTGATTGGTATATTTTTCTTCGATTTTTTGGTTTTCCTGATTTTACTCAAGAAAACGTTTTTCTCGAATCTACTTTCTTACTCTAGTAGCCATTTGATCCAAACATTTTTTTTCAGATTTTTTTTTTAACTCTTTAAAGAAGTTTCATCGCACGTATCTGCGCCAACGCAGTTAACACTTGAAAAAAAAGTGAAAAACAATTTAAAAACAAAATCAAAATAAATAGAAAAATTTGAACAACACGTGAACAATTTTAAAATTCATTTCGGGACTTCACTCTATTCAGCTAAGTTCTCGATGACGTAAATGATAGAGTTAGTTTCGGGGAGGCCGAGGAGGAAGAAAAGAAAATATGGCGTTAACCTTACCCGATGCCAATGTATGTATTCTTTTTCTTTATGCTTTTTATCTTTAATTATTTGTGTGCGTTTTTTTTTTGTTTTATTTTATTTTATTTTATTAACGTGTCGAACTGGAAAGTAAATTGAAGACGCCAGAAAATGATAGTACGCGTACGACATTTACAAACGCTACAGGAATCTGTGAGCGGCATCGGTGTTTCTGTAATATGTCGCCAGGATTCCCAATGAGAGCTCGTCAATAAACGCTTCCGAGATACGAGGTCACCCGAAGTGTATTTCTGAGAAATATGCGTTCATTACATTATAGAAGTTTGTACAGAGAAACAAAATTGCTAAGATTTAGTCCGCGGGGCTCGATATTTTCAAATAATAGTACACACACAAAAAAGGCAAGTAGAATTAAGGCTTTCTGTTGATGGGTATCTTGTTAGTGAAGAAATCCAGGATGACACTATGTTAGTCTGTTCTTCATCTGTGGTACAATTCAAATACTGTCATATAAACTTTGCTGATAATCTGCGTTGCGAACTAAATAATCGCCTGTTTTGTAATTACATTTATAAGAACGCTGTTTAATATATAACATACTGAAATCTAGAGTTGGAATACATTTCCATTATTAAACCCAACGACAAACACTTTCTGCAGGCACACACACAGATATATGTATATGTAAATATGTATATGTGTGTATGTATGTGTGCGTATGTGTGTGTGCGTGTGTTAGAAGGCTATAGCAATGTGGGTTATCGGTGTGATAAGTGATGTCTAAAATGAACAAAAATAGGCAGAAATACCACCACTTCTGACACCGGTAACCCACATTGATATAGCCTCCTAATACACTTATATTTTATTTACTAGCAATGCTTCAAGCAAAGTACCTTCCATTTATATATATATATATATATATATATAATTATGAATTATAAATAATTATTTTTATACCAGCAGACACTAGCATTTAATGAATTCACAATAATAAGTGCAGGAAAGGGTTGATTGGCACTGGCCGAAGAATTCAAACCCCGCAAAGGAGTAACACTTGTCTTCGCTAGCGAGGATATATATTTATATATGTATTACAGAAGGACAGAACTTTGGGTCTCTTGTTCCCAATCCAAACTGCACTTATACTTAATATGCTATGCCAGGCTACTTTCAGCTAATATATATATAATTATAAAACACTGTAGACTTCGTTTGCTGTCTTGCTTGCTTGCATCTTGTCTTTGAAGATCTAGCGATTCCATCTTTTGGGCAGATTTTTTTTAAATATCACACGAACGTACTTGATGTGTCTCGGGGTGTTGTTATATAAGTTCTTTTTTTATCGGATTGTATCTGATAAATCTCGAAAATCGATAATCGAAAAAAAAATCCGATTAAAGAAGGAAGTGTGATTTTGACCAAAGTTAACACTTTTATGTTATGTTAGTGTATTTGTGAAGGTTTATCACCGCACAAGCAGAAAAGCCAAGCCTAAAAAATCACCTGTAGATTATTTTTATAAGACAGGGGTGTTCAAATGCATGTTTCCTTTAGAGCTCGATTCAAGTATGATATTCGACTTTTGAATTGTAAGCATTAATTGCAGTCATTCTATAAAGATAGTTTAATCAAATCAACAGTGGATTCTCTACAGTTCGATATAGGTTGTAATATATTATGAACTAAGTTACTGTGGGGGGGACTATGAAGCTTTCTCCCGATACCCTCCAGAGGAGGCAATCAGTCAAATTTATATTAAAAAAAGTGGGCGATTTACCTGATTTCAGTAACAGTAAAAAATATGGGTGTGTGGAACATTTATTAATCCTCAAAGAATCCCGGATAACGTTGGGTGTCCCTGATAATATTCCTGATAAGTGATGTCTAAAATGAACAAAAATGGGCAGAAATACCACCACTTCTGACACCAGTAACCCACATTGCCATAGCCTCCTAATACACTTATATTTTATTTATTAGCAATGCTTCAAGCAAAGCACCTTCCATTTATATATATATATATATATATATATATATATATAAATATATATATATATATACTTGTTTATTGTTATATAAACATGGTCACATCCTGCTGCTACAAATAGCTACTTGTTTCAATCAAACAACAGATATCATCAGGCAGCGACTTGACTATTCAAAAGTTCAATGAATAATCTTATTCTTATTGATTATTCATTGAACTTTTGAATAGTCAAGTCGCTGCCTGATGATATCTGTTGTTTGATTGAAACAAGTGGCTATTTGTAGCAGCAGGATGTGACCATGTTCATATAACAATAAACAAGTATATATATATATATATATATATATATATATATATATATATATATATATATATAATTATGAATTATAAATAATTATTTTTATACCAGCAGCACTAGCATTTCATGAGTTCACAATAATCAGTGCAGGAAAAGGTTGATTGCCACTGGCCGAAGAAGTCAAACCCCGCAAAGGAGCAACACTTGTCTTCGCTAGCGAGGATATATATTTATATATGTATTACAGAAGGACAGAACTTTGGGTCTCTTGTTCCCAATCCAAACTGCACTTATACTTAATATGCTATGCCAGACTACTTTCAGCTAATATATATATATAATTATAAAACACTATATACTTCGTTAGTTTCTTGCTTGCATCTTGTCTTTGAAAATCTAGCGATCCCATCTTTTGGGCAGATTTTTTTTACATATCACACGAACGTACTTGATGTGTCTAGGGGTGTTGTTATATAAGTTCTTTTTTTATCGGATTGTATCTGATAAATCTCGAAAATCGATAATCGAAAAAAAATCCGATTAAAGAAGGAAGTGTGATTTTGACCAAAGTTAACACTTTTATTTTATGTTAGTGTATTTGTGAAGGTTTATCACCGCACAAGCAGAAAAGCCAAGCCTAAAAAATCACCTGTAGATTATTTTTATAAGACAGGGGTGTTCAAATGCATGTTTCTTTTAGAGCTCGATTCAAGTATGGATTTCGACTTTTGATTTGTAAGCATTAATTGCAGTCATTCTATAAAGATAGTTTAATCAAATCAACAGTGGATTCTCTACAGTTCGATATAGGTTGTAATATATTATGAACTAAGTTACTGTGGGGGAGGACTATGAAGCTTTCTCCCGATACCCTCCAGAGGAGGCAATCAGTCAAATTTATATTAAAAAAAGTGGGCGATTTACCTGATTTCAGTAACAGTAAAAAATATGGGTGTGTGGAACATTTATTAATCCTCAAAGAATCCCGGATAACGTTGGGTGTCCCTGATAATATTCCTTATTTTGGTATTCTTTTTTTATTATCCATTTTCGACAGAATAGATAATGTTTTCTTAGAAATATAATTCACGTGTCAACGTTGTTTTTTCGGTTATGTTATGCCTAGTAAGATTATATCTTCATTTGTTTATAAAAAAAATCACAATAAATAAACATTTTTTTTATATAAGTTTGTACTTCTATTTACCCTCAAATTAATATTTCTACTAAGACGTAAAGAGTACTGTGAATTAAGATCCAGATTTTGGAAGTATCCTAAGTGAGATGTTTTGCTGTGCGATACGTTTCACACTATACTTGAATTAGAGCACTCGCAAAGACAAGAAGCAGGGAGGGAATTTCAAAAACAAGTAGTTAAAAGACGCAAGGGATGATGAGTGTATCATTCATTTATTGTATAAAGATACAAAATAAAATGCAGCTATTTAATGCAGATGTATAGAAGTCGCGTTTTACTTCTAGCGTTTTATGTTGATAATTATAAATCTATATACTTAATTGCTAGATAATCTATATATTAATACGATAACGTGTGCGTTATTTTCTGTTTCACGCTTAGATCCGGGTCGTTTAATTGTTATGTACTTCCATTTCTTGAAATAAATAAATTTGCTAAGAATTCTTCATAATTTTGGTTTCGGTTTCGATTATAGCTGATGGCACTTAAGTCATTTATTGTTATAAAGAATTTTATCAAGAATTCCTCATTAGTTTTGGGATTCGGTTTCGATTATAGGTAATGGTGCTCCAAAAATCTGTTGTTTTAATTTTATTCAAGAATTCTTCATAAGTCTTGGTTCCGGTTTCGATTTTAGATGATGGCACCTTAGTAATCTATTTTTTTAATAAATAAAATTATCAAGTATGCTTAATAAGTTTTGGTTTCGGTTTCGATTATAGCTGAAGGAACTAAAGTTATATATGTATATATATATATATATATATATATATATATATATATATATATATATATACATATATAAGTTTTTATTTCGCTTTCGAATAAAGCTTACGAACCCAAGTCATATAGATATGTATTTTTATTTTGGAAATCGCAACTTTATAATATATAAAACTCGATAGAACATTTACTCTCTAACAATATATACGAAATATACAAGAATTGAAATATTATATTCAAGTGTGCTTTACGACCTGGCTACGCTGGGCATCCCCGCTAGCTTGGATAAATACTTTAGCAGTTTTAATAAAACAGCTACAATAATAGAAATGCAAACATACATGCATGCATACATTATACATTTATATATTGGTAACTAAAAAATTTCGACTGAAACCGATTAAAAACCTTGCCATATCTCTGAATAACCTTTATGTCAAATTTCAAATATTTAAACCAGAAATTGTCTGAGTAATTTGGTAGAGACCGCAGAGGTCTCAATTTTTTAAAAACTTTGACCCATATTATGACACCTTAACATGTATTGTTTGGGGTTCAAATCAAGTTATTAAGTTAGATTCCTGTCCAAGGAATCTATATCTAAAATTTCAATTGTTTATACCCAAAATTGCCAGAGGAGTTTGGTAGCGTTCTCAAAGATCAAATCGTTGAACTTTGACCCCTTAACAGCCAAATTTCTGGCCAAAAATGGATTACAAAGATTTTCCCAATCTCAGTACCATGTATATCAAATTTAGAATATGTAGACTGAAATTTGACAAAATTATTGCGTAAAGAAATGTACACAGACACACAGGCAAACAGACACGTTCACTTTTATAGATATATAGATAGGCTAGCATTTCATCCCGGCGTTACCCGGGTGTTTGGAGGTGTATGTTGAGCAAAAGAAAAAAAAAGGTCAATTTTTTAAAATTTGACCCCTATTATGACCCATTAACCTTTATTGTTTTGGGCTCAACTCAAGTTATGAAGTTAGATCCATGTCCAAGGAACATATATCTAAAATTTCAAGTGTTTAGACCCAAAATGTTTGGAGGAGTTTGGTAGAGTTCTCAACGGTACAAATCGTTGAACTTTGACCCCTTAACAGCCAAATTTCTGGCCGAAAACCGATTCCATACATTTTAACAAATCTCAGTACCCTGTATATCAAATTTCGAGTTTTTAGACTTAAAATTGAGAGAGTTATTACGTACCAAATGTACATACACTCTCTCTCACACACACACGCACAGACACACACACACGTTCACTTTTATAGATATATAGATAGATTATAATTTATAAAGAAAACGAATACATACATTGGCATCGGGTAAAATCAACGTCTTCGTTTTCCCTTTTCTTCCTCTTCGGCCTCTCCGAAATCATTCATGTCATTTTAAACTTAGCGGTATAGAATGAAGTCCCGAAATGAATTTTAAAATTGTTCACGTGTTGTTCAAATTTTTCTATTTATTTTGGTTTTGTTTTTAAATTGTTTTTCACTTTTTTTTCCTGTGTTAACTGCGTTGGCGCAGATAAGTGCGATGAAACTTCTTTAAAGAGTTTTTTAAAAAATCTGAAAAAAAAATGTTTGGATCAAACGGCTATTAGAGTAAAAGAGTAGATTTGTGAAAAAAAAAACATTTTCTTGAGTAAAATCAGGAAAACCAAAAAACGAAGAAAAATATACAAATAAATCTGAAAAAAAAAACCACAAAACGTAAATTAACTTTCGCAATAAAAATACATACAAACAATATACCTGAAAGCACTAATTGAATAGGAGAGCATACAGTTATCAATAAGGAGTGGCACTGTTTGGAACGCTAAAAAAAATAATACCTGTTAAGCATTATAATTCATAAAGTCCAGAAGCATCTTATACAGGGTAACCCACAAAAAACGGGCCCCAACTCTAATTAGGCCCCATTTCTTAGTGTTTTGTCCAAACGAAATTTAACACAATGTGTTCTTTTTCCCAGCTCCCACTAGTATCTTGGTGTACTCACGGTCGTTGATTTTGCCATGTCCTGTAAAATAAGGGCAATCGATGAATACATAATGGAGATATCACGTTTTTTGGGGTCACCCTGTATTCACATTCACACAGGAATCATAAACTACTTAACAAAAACCGAATAAAATGCTCGATCGTAGGTTCTACAAGACCAAGTATAAAGCATGCTATTAAAAAAGAATCGACCTAACCCCATTGCGTTTATTCCAAACCATATACTAATTGACCCTCTTGCTATTGAAACAGATTTGTATAGGTCAATCTTCCAATTGTTTTTTGTGCTTGTGAGAACAACATCCACGATGAGACCAATTATCTATTCATATCTTTAAAATTTCGAACAGAATTCACATTTTTTATCGTTACAAATAAGCTTCCAAACCTAGTGAGTAATGTTCTTTTAGTCCCCCCCTGAAACCTCTTTTTTCACACAAGAGACTTTTCAGGCCTGTCTCTGCTCTGTCGCAATTTTCTTGGCAATTGCTCGTCTGAGCTCCAATTTATGGTCCCTCCTTGCCAAACTTTTACGAAAAACACTCGACTAGCTACAACCACTATCAGCAATATCCCTAACTCTAAATTTACACTCAGCTTCCCCACTAGCTACATTCACTATCAACAATTTCCCCAACTCTACATCGAATCACAGCTTCCATTAACAAAACTCCTTTTCTAGAATCGTCCACCTATGGAACCCTAACCCTACTGGCCTGATTCTAGGTCGACTACAATATGGTCGCCTTCAAGTCCAATATAAACAAATTATTGCGCTGTCTCCTTAAATAATCAAATTCTACCAAATCTACACCATTAACGATTAGTACACTATCACCTTACATTCATTAATCCCTGTCCTCGAGGGCCTTCCGGCCTTGATTTTCTTTTCACCACGTTTCGACACACTCATCCTCTAGCTCCATTCGTGCAATTTACCCCGACAGGATAGGAATGTTGATTATTTTACCTATATCCGCAGTAAATACTGCCTTCCATAGTTGTCGGTGCCTCACCACGTTTTGGCCACTAATACTCTGGCTTGCTTGGATTAGTAACATTGAAACAGCTAATTTTAGAAAATGCTCACCTTTAACCGTTGAGGCTCAATCCCTTTATTCACTGCGGCACAGAACCCGACGGACGATCAAGGTTGAATTTTATGGTCCTATAAATCCAATTCTGTGTTTTATCTTGACGTCGAATCTGTATCGAGTGGTAATGTATTTTCTTTGGTGTTTGGAATCTTTTAAGATAGGCTTCATAATTTTTTTGTGTGCATTTTTGCGGAGTTTTTTTCCTTATCTTCATATGCACCGTCAAATTATGAAGCCTCATCCTAAAATATTCTATAAAAACCGTACCGTCAAAGGCCTTATATTGTAGAATGGCATAAACAAAATAAATGCAAGAATTTATATCCATTTCCAGAAGATTTTTATTCCAATTTTTCCTCACATAAATAATAATGCAGTGTGAAATATACCGTTTTTTTATTTAATTATTAGAATTCTTTTGAGGTGAGTAATTTGTATATTTATTTATTTATTTATTTGCGAACTATTTTTCTCATCTTCCTATCCCGTCACGGTTAACAACCTGACGAATGCCAGAAGAATAGTTGGCTGAAACATCGTTAAACAACAACTATGTTTATAAAAATGAGATAATAGTCCGCAAATAAATAAATAGAATACCGTTATTTATTGTGTTCTTTTATATTGAATATTTAATTTGTCCCCTGATAAACGAAGGGTAGATCTGTAAGTTTATCCGTTCGTCCGGCCGCACTTTTCTCAATAACTACGCCTTGGTTGGTTGGTTGGTTGGTTGTTTTGTTTTACGGCATATCAACCCTTTTCAGGTTATTTAATGCCGAATCTGGTGATTTTGAAGAACGATTTTTTTATATAGTATATTTGTTTTTAAAGTCGTATTCTATTTAACCCATAGTTGGGACCCTAACAGGTGCTACCACTCCGGGTCAGAGTGGAACTGGAAGCAATGGCAATTAAAGGGTGGCTCCACACTCCCCAAAGCCTGCAAGCTGGGGCCTCACCATCGGATATAGTTTAAGGTCATATCCAGGACCAACTACGCCTTGGATTTTTTTTTTTTTAAATTTTGCACAAACATTAAACATGCTATGAGAAAAAAGTAACAGAACAGATTTTTCGGGGAAAATCCGATTGCTCACTTAGGGGTGCCTTTCGGATTAAAATGGCAAACATTCATATTTCTGTCCTTATCAAAAATAATTGATGCCTTGAATTTAAAAATGTATTTTTTAAAAGTTGTAACTAACTGATTTCTATATAATTTTGTTTGTTTATACTTCGCGATAACTCTTGGGTGTGCCCCAGGGGCTCTTTTAGGGCTAATAAAAGCATTCCATGTTTGGAACTATTTTACCATATATGTCCAAAATTTTCTGTGTATGTTTAGTTAGCAGTTTTGCATGGTGCTGAACTCAAATATAAATATGTTAAGGCATTGGGAACCTTTGGGTTTAAATTGGGGGGGGGAATGATGGACTTAGTCATTTCTTTTTTTGCATGGTACAGAACTCGAATTTACATATGTTAAGGCCTAAAAGTGCACTATTTGTTTATTTTCACCAAGATTAGATGTCCCCTGGGGACAGTTGGGGCTAAATGAAGGGGGCAATGCTGAACTTTTTTATTTTTCGTTCATTTTGTAAGAGTGTAACAATAACGACAAATGATTATCTAAAAGATCGGAGATGCTTAGTGGCATTGGTCTTCAAAAGCCAATACAATAGAAGGAGTAAAACGTGAACAGAAAGATAGTTCAGCAAGTCTGCATCCTTAGGAAGAGACTACTGGACTAAGAAGCTGTATTAGATTGGGGTAGTATAACAGCGAATGTATGGAGATAACTAGACCAACAATTCAAACAAGATAGAAAAAATCATGGAGAGGATCATACACATCTGATACATAAAATATAGTAGGAATTATTAAAATGTAAACATGGAAATGTATAAGAAAGCGTAATTAAAACAGAAAACGCATAAAAATGACATCATTTTACAAAGTGCTGCATTAGTGTTTGGATTTCTTTCTGAATCGTTGAATCTATACTCCACGGAGGTGCGATTATTCATGCAGTATATGGAGTTGACACCGGCTTTTTGATAAAGAGAGGACATGCGCATTTAATTTTCGCACCGTTTATGGAATTAATTATGCAAATAAACTTGTGTAACAATGTCAGTTTGATTGTATATTCATGCTGTGAGAAATTGGCATTGTTAAAACAAGCGCGGATAAAGAAGGAAAGTAAAAGAACTCTCGTGTTTGGACCACGTTTTACTGTAGTAAAAATATTTAAAATGAAACCCACGCAGCAGCAACTTTATGGCAGCCTACTTGCCATATCTACTACTATAAGAGAGCGACGTCTACGATTTGCCGGTCACTGCCAGAGGAGCAAGAAAGGACTGATGGGAAATGTATTACTGTGTAGTCCACGGCACGGTCGCATGAGCATAGGAGGACATAGATCCACGTACATCTAGCAAATTGCAAATGGCGTCAAATGTGATCCTGAAGATTTGTTGCAGCTGATGGAAGACAGGGAAATCTGAAGATTCATATTGGTCCGAGCAAGGAGACCAACCAGATATATATGATCATCTCGGAAGTAACTAAACATCCACTGTAACATACTGCGCTTTAAAGTGTCAAAGCATGCGTAGGTGTGACGTGTAAATAAAGTTTTTATTAAACAGAACCAAGAAATAGTTCACAGGAACTATCTCGTGAAACATAGTATTAAATTATATAGTAGGTCTACTTAGTAATTGGTTATTTCCCAGCATATTTGCTGCTTCTTTCAGCCGTCTTACTCTCCACCGTTCTTCATGGCTATAGTTTTTATTTCGTCCCATAATAGTAGATGGTTTCCCTTTTTCTTCCAGGTATGGTCAACTATACCTGATTTATTAGTCTCTACGGCGTTTATATGTTCTTCTAAATATACTTTCACCTTTGTATAGTTTTCTACATTTACATGGTGAAAATTATAGATGGAGAAAAGTAGTGGACAGTAAGACGACTGAGAGAAGTAGCACATATGCTGGGGAATAACCAATTACTAAGAAAACCTAGTATAGAATTTAATACGACATGGGAACCATTAATTATAAACAATAGAAACCATATACACGTAATAAGTAAAAACATATATATATATATATATATATATATATATGTATATATATATATATATTAATTAGTAATAAATAGTAATATTTACAACTAGAAATAAAATAGGTTTAAGGCTATTAGAACTGTCCGCAAGGACCCGTGGCGCAGTAGTTAGAGTTATTGGAAAAATCAATTGTTATAAGTAATATTCTCCTGACGGTTGAAGGTTCAATCCTCATTGTGGGCAACCGAAAAATGCCATTACGAATTACTTAGGACCTCTATCCAGTCATAGCTGACGGACAAGAGCACTGTGAAGTAAATAATGGGTTCCGTCCAAATTCCTGAGTTCGACAGAGAGATACCACTGAAGAAGGTCGGAGGTTACATCCACCGAAACGTTGTGAAAATCACACTCAAGATGCGAACAGTAGTCCGATGAATCCAAATAATAACCAATCCTCATCTGAAAAATCAAGAAACGTCAAAACAAGAACAGTAGTTCTACAAAATTTAAATAATACGACGTATTTTTTTAAAAATATCTATGTGGTAATAATTGTTAAACGTTTAACCAGCTGCAGAATACGCACTAACATGGCTGAGTATCCTTCCGCCTTATGATCATTGGCCAATGTGTAAGTTTGGTTAGGTAAATGTTCTCCCATTCACAAACGTTGTTTATAATTTTCCTCTGTGTACCTTTTCGAGTAGCTTCCTTGTGCCATTTGCAACATACATTTTGTCAACTTAAACTAAGATTTTACATTTCGTTTACGGAAGAAAATTGATTGGATTCCAGTGAATTTTCGCAATGTTCAGAAGAACATTGCGAAAATTCACTGGAAAGTTCAGAAGAACATTGCGAAAATTCACTGGAATCCAATCAATTTTCTTCTGTAAACGAAATGTAAAATGTAAAACTACTGTTCTTTATCTTTGACTTTTTCTTTCCGCAACGTTTCGATCGATATAACTTCCAACTTTTTTTACATTGCGTCAGAGGCCTTTCCGGAGTGGATAGAGTCCATAGTGAAATTCAGTAGTAAAAGTAACATTACTGGAGAATGAAAGTTCAATCCAAAGTGCAGGCGCCCCTAATATTACAGTTGCAAATTACTTAGACCTCTACCAAGTAATTGCTGACGGAACTAGAATATGCTACTCCCTTGGATTAAATAAAGAGTTACATTCGATACTCCGTGTAGATTACCAGGTTCCACATAAACAATACCAAGTTCAACAGAAATTCGATTAGATGCACATAAAGAAGGTCTGAGGATTTTATCGACCTAAACGATGTTCAAATAACACTCAAGAGGAGAACAGTGGTGCGAAGAATCGAAATAATACGTAAAACGCATATCTCTTCGGAAAGTGTCTATTTCCTGGCGTAATTTTACAGTCGTTGACACATTCAAGCCTGTATAAGATAACAGCCAGGAAATATGTGTCATATCTTTTCACATTGCTGAGTGTATGTGTTTTGAAGTTAAGGCTTTTTTTTATCTCGTGAAGTCAGCTTAACCCAAACATTATAGAAAAATGAAAAGGAACATGGTTAAGATTAAGCTTAGAGAAGTAAAATGACTAGTTGTTGAAAACTGAAAAATAAAAAAGACAAGATATTTAGGTAAAAAATATAATAAATTTATAATTTAAAATATTGCACCATAAAAATAACTTTATAATGTTGAATTGAAATGTTTTTTTTAATCCCTTATGCTGCAATATTTTAAGTAAAAATTTCATATTTTTTACTAGAATATCTGGTATTTTTATTTTCCAGGTTTAACAACTAGTTCTTTACTTTTCTAAGTTTAATCTTTACCATATTACTTTTCATGCTCAAAGTTGTCTATGTAATCCATAATTTTTCCGAGCTTTGTTTTGTCAACAATCTATAAAAAAAAAAATCCCATAGATTATTTCTTTAATTGACTAAATAAAAAAATCAAATAAAAGACGTAATTAAATAAATAAACTGAAAGAAGGGACAAAAAAGAGACAAACAGAATTAACGGGCGACGTCGTAAGCGAAAGATAACCAGCTCTTGTACGTCAAAGAGTATCACTTTTGTTAACTCTCTCTATATAGCCGAAATAAGATGGAATGCGAGCAACATTTCCGCTATTATTTATGAAGATGTCGACGACGAAAATATTGCTATGGTAACCAAGAGCCAATTAGAAGAAATCGTCTCCAAAAAGTCAATGCTGAAAAAGTTGTTATAGTAACCAACCGCCAATCAGAAAAAAAAACACGGGCGTTCGTGTTAGCTTAGCTTGCAGTTTTAACAAAAAACGTGCAATAATATCAGAGCGTCTCCATTTATGCTGAATATCTACAGAATGACAAAATCAATATATTACATATGAATGAGTCCCCTGTGAAATCTCCACAGGGGTCGCTAGTAACGTACGAATAAACTAAGAAAGAAAACAAAAGAATATTATATAGATTTAAATTCATGTTTTTGTATTTTGTATAAAAATAAAATAGTTTTTAAGTAATTAAAAACATTTATTGAATTATCGTATCATGTATATGGACTGGAAGGTTGTCCAGCGTTGCCCAGCGTTGCCCGGTTGTCAAATACGCATGAATATTTTAATTCATGCAGATTTTTTTATTTATTCTAATAGAGCCAATCATCTATTGATTACTATCTACTATTAGATGAATGGAAATCTGTGTGTAAGTTCATTCCCTATGGATTCCTAAACGGCTGAGGCGATTTTTATAAAATTTTACACAATTTTTTGTAGGTAAAGTTTTTTATCGAAATGTTTCCGATAAGTACCGATAATCCAGAACCGATAATCGAAAAAAAAAATCCAATGAAAGAAGAAACAGGCGATTTTAACTGAGTTAACGCCTTATACAGCGTAAAATCACAAGCGCATTTGTGAAACTGTTTTGATGCGTCTTCAAAATGAATGTGTCTGGTTAGAGAACAATTTAACCATCATACTTGACTTTTACATTTTAAGTCGAATTCACAACATTATATGAAAAATAATTTAATAAAATCAACACTATGTTACCTACAGTGCAATATAAACCAGAGTACATAGTGGATATAGTCACTGCAGGGAGAAATTTGAAGCGTCCTCCCGGTGCACCGCGATGGGTCCATAACTAGAGCAGTTAAGTATCCGATTTAATTGAAAAATTGCCTTCCTGAACCTGCATGTAAAACACATGTTTTCCGCTCCGAACGGTTAAATGAATTGTGGGCGACAAGATATGCGCCTCGTGGATCACTTAAAACACTTCGTATCTACGGCTGGCTCAATCCTAATGAGCAAAATTGATACTCGTGTCCGATTTCCGCCAATGACGACGCAAACACGCGCACACACACACACACACACACACACATGCATATATGTATATATTTCATGTAAGTATTACTAATATGTAATGGAAATGAATATATTATTCTGATCTTTAAACACATGTATTGATAAATATTACGCTTTCATTTTTTAATTATCTTAACCACCAAGTGTTGTGCTGTGTTTCTCTTCAACTAACATTTCGCACGTATATATATATATATATATATATATATATATATATATATATATATATATATATTATATTGACTAGTATATATATGAGAGATTATATTTACTAAATTCCACAGCCAACCAACGTCGCAGCCTACAAGAGCCATGACAGTCAACGAACCGCATTTGGGCTCATATGTTTGACATATCCGAACTCAGGATCCAAAACCCGAGCCTCTTGCATGCGAGGCCAGCACTCTGCCAACTGAGCAAACGCTCCGCACACAAGAAATTATATTAACCAACACAGACAAGCAAACCGCGCCGAAATCTGACCCACATGCTACTAGTAATTTAAACAATTAAAGAACGTTCCTCCTCTCTCCTATATTTTTCTGGGCTACTTTTAAGTGTCCCATCCTGTATAATGCAAATTACTTATAAAACAATAGAAACATAAAACTTCAGTAAAATTAAATGTAGATTGCCACACTAAACTGACAACATAAAACTTTGATTCTTTAGTATCTCTGAATATTTAATACATTTGTCCTTTAACTTAGCGATTCTCTTGCAATAGTCTACAAATAAACAACCGATTTTCAAAATTAATTTGCATTAAATATTAGATTTGCTAAGATCCATTGTCTGGAACGTTTATCGTAGTGTTCATACTCACGCATTATTCAAACAAAATGCCCAGTTTTGTATGATAAAATATTCAATGAACAGCTGTAATTGAGAAATGCAGGAATAAATAGTTATTTTATTTTGCTTCGGGATTAGTCTCCGTATTGATCTGATAGTCTTCGGATTAACTGCAGTATCAAAACAGTTTGGTAATTACATGTTTAGTTATTGTTGAGCAACTGTTAAATTAAATTGAATTATGCGGAAAACCTTGCAGACAAACATAAACGACGTAGACATTGGAATATTTAATATTGTTGTTTTCTTTTATTTATACTAGCATATCAACCCGGCTTGACCGGGTGTTTGGAGGTGTATGTTGAGCAAAAAAAAAACGATCAATTTTTTAAACTTTGTCCCCTGTTATGACCCATTAATATTTATTGTTTTGGGCTCAAATCAAGTTCTTAAGTTGGATCCATGTCCAATGAACCTATATCTAAAGTTTCAAGTGTTTAGACTCCGAATTGTCGGAGGAGTTTTCTAGAATTCTCAAAAATCAAATCGTTCAACTCTGACCCTCTTAACAGACAAATTTATAGCCGAAAACGTATTACAAAGATTTTTCCAAATCACAGTACCATATATATCAAATTTTGAGTTTGTAGACAAAACATTGACAGAGTTATTGCGTGGGAAAATATACACACACGCACACAGACACGTTCATTTTTATATATATAATAGAATAGATATATATACACACACACACACACACATATATGTATATATATATATATCGTAAGAGTTTCAATTTTAAGACTATAAATCCAGATACAGTCATATCTATCTCTACTCCTATAAATTCGTTTGTGTGCGTGTGTGTGTCTGTGTGTGTGTTGATATTCATATTAAAAACCCTTTCACTATTTTTTTAAAAAAGAAAATACAACTTTCTTATTCACTAGCAAAAGATATAGCTGATTCTCATATTCTTTAAAACATTCATTTTAATTAATTCTCTATTAGTTTCTTCGATTTTCTTATGGGATAATCATCTTTAGTTAACTAATCTATATATTAATACGATAGCGTGTGTGATCCTTTATGTGTCACGCTTACATCCGGGTCGTTCAATTGTTATGAAATTCTATCCATTAAAACAAAGAAAAAAAAACTGGTGTCACTATGAGGCAAAACTAATCAAAAGGATTTGTCCTTCTTGGCCTTTTGGCCAAGATCAAAGTGTAGTATCTGTCTTCAGACGCTACATTTCAATTTCTTCTCTCTCAGTGGAGGAACCTCCTTCACGACTAAGAATATTTTTGTTCCTTTTCTCCACGTTAAAAAAACGACCATGGTGTCTAAATCCGTCCCGTGGGGAGGCATTGTAAATAGGTACTATATTTAATGTAACAAAGTTTTAATATTACAAAAGTAACTGAAAAATGTCCCTTCTGATTATTTTTTTGTTTACTTGCCTCCCCACAAGGGCAGAGTTGGACATGAGGTCGGTTAAAAATTTGGGGGAAACCAGTTCTCCAAAAGGAGCACTCTGGTTAGTAACAAAAATAAAAATTGTATCAGTGATGAAGAATTTCTCCTTCATTAACCAAGACCAAAAAAGGGAGGAATTTAAGTTATTGGAATGCTGAGACTGATACTACACTCAGAAATACATGTTGAAGCAGTGGTTGCCTAACCCCTTACAGTGTTAATGTTTTTTGTATTAATTTCGAAAAGTTGCTGAAACAGTTTATGATTTAAACATTACTTTATTTCGAGTATATTTTAAACAGTAGTGCGAGGGATATAAAATACGTACCGGAAATGGCTGATTCCATTTACGCATTAAACATTACTATATTTAATGTATATTAATAACAATGGGGTGGAGGATATGAAGTCAGTCCCGGAAAGGGCTGAATTAGTTTACTATTTAGAAATTACATTATTTCATGTATATTTTTAGCAGTGGGTTGGGGATATAAAATAAGTCCCAGAAATGGCTGAAACAGTTTACGATTTAAACATTACTTTATTTCATGTATATTTTTAATAGTGGGGTGGCGGACATGAAGTCAGTCCCGGGTTTTAATGGGATAAGTGCAAATATATACTAGCAGAAAGCGTCGCCCAGTATTGCATGAGATAGGTGGAAAACATACAGTAGAAGAATACACAGTGTCGCCCAGAATCGAATGAGATAGGTGAAAAATATATATATTCGCAGAATATGCGGCGTCACCTAGGATAGGATAAGATAGGTTGAACATATATACTATGAGAATGCCCGGAATTGATTGATGTGTCTGTAATGAAATAATCAGCCCAGGCAATATATCAAAGTTATAATTTAAGTAAGGGGGAGCAATATAGTGGTTTAAAGTTATGAAACTTATTGTCGAAATTAGTAACATATCCAAGAATTATGAAAAATGATGAAATGTGGGTTACTTGATTGATGTGTTTGTAATGAAATAATAAGCCCTGACAATATATCAAAGTTCTTTTATTAGTAGGAGGGGGGGGCTTAATGTGGGTTTTTAATTATAAAAAATGCTTGTCAAAATTAGTAACATATCCAAGAATTATGAAAGAAAATGAAATGTCAATTAATTGAGTGGTGTGCTTGTAATGAAATATTCAGCCCAGGCAATATATCAAAGTTATTATTTTAGTAAGGGGGAGGCTGTAAGGTGTGTTAAACTTCTGAAAAATTAATGTCGAAATCAGTAACATATCCAAGAATTATAAAAAATGATTAAATGTGAGTTAATTGATTGGTGTGTTTGTAATGAAATAATCAGCCCAGGAAATATATCAAAGTTATTATTTTAGTAAGAGAGGGCGATCAGGTGTGTTTAAATGATGAAAAATTATTGTCGAAATAAATAACATTTTCAAGAATTACAAAAAATGATTAAATGTGAGTTAATTAATTGGCGTGTTTATAATAAAATAATCAGCCTAGACAATATATCAAAATTATCTTAGTAAGAGAGGGCGATCAGGATGGTTTAAATTGTGAAAAATGATTCTCGAAATTAGTAACATATCCAAGAATTATGAAAAATAATAGTATGTGATTTAATACATTAGTGTGTTTGCAATGAAATAATTAGCCCAGACAATATATTAAAGTTATTATTTTAGCAAAGGGAGCGATGATGTGAGTTAAAATGATGAAAAATGATTGTCGACATTAGTAACATATCCAAGAATAATGAAAAATTACAAAATGTGAGTTGATGTGTCTGAAATGAAATAATCAGTCCAGATATTATATGAAAGTTATTATTTTAGTAGTGGAGGGTTGATAATGTGGGTTAAAAATATAAAACGTGATTGTCAAATTAGTAACTTATCCAAGAATTATGAAAAATGATGAAATGTGAGTTGATTGATAATTGCATTTTTTAATGAAATTATCAGTCCAGACAATATATCAAAGTTATTTTTTAGTAAAAGAGAGCGATGATGATGGTTTAAATTATAAATAATTATTGTTGAAATTAGTAACATATTCAAGAATTACGAAAAATGATAAAATGTGAGTCAATTAATTGGTGTATTTATTATAAAACAATCAGACCAGACAATATATCAAAGTTATTATTTAAGTAAGGGGGAAGGCGATAAGGAGGGCTTTAATTATGAAAAAATTGTCCAAATTAGTAACATATCAAAGAATAATGAAAAATGATAAAAAGCTAGTTAATTGATTGGTGTGTTTCTAGTGGAATAATCAGCCCAGACAATATATATAAATTTATTAGTTTAGTAAGAGGGAGAAGCTATAAAGTGTCTTTAATTTATAAAAAATTATTGTCGAAATAAGTAACATATCCAAGAAGTATGAAAAATGTTTAAATGTGAATTAATTGATTGGTGTGTTTGTAATGAAATAATCAGGAAAGTTATTATTTAGTAAAGGGGGGTGCAAAATGTGGATTGAAATTATGAAAAATTATTGTCGAAATAAGTAATGTATCCAAGAATTATGAAAAATGATGAAATGTGATTTCATGCATTAGTGTGTTTATAATAAAATACTCAGCACAGACAGTATATCCAAGTTATTATTTTATTAAGGATGGGGCGATAATGTGGGTACAAATTATGAAAAATTATTCTCGAAATTAGTAACATACCCAAGAATTATGAAAAATGATGAAATGGGGGCTAATTGCTTGGTGTGTTTGTAATGCCATAAGCAGCCCAGCAAATATAGCAAAGTTATCATTTTAGTAAGGTTGGGCGATAATGTTGGTTAAAAGTATTCAAAAAATATTGTCGAATTTAGTAACATATCCAAGAATAAAAAAAAATTATGAAATGTGATTGGTGTGTTTGTAATGAAACAATCAGCTTAGACAATATATCAAAGTTATTATTTTAGTAAGATGTGCGATATGGTGAGTTTAAATGATGAAAAATTATTGTCGAAATTAGTACCATATCCAAGAATAATGAAAAATGATGAAATGTTAGTTAATTGGTAGTTGTGTTTTTTTTTTATTATTAAATAATCAGCCCATACAATATATCAAATGTATTATTTTAGTAAGGAGAGGGGCGATAATGTGGGTTAAAATTATGAAAAATTATTGTCGAACATAGTAACATATTCAATAATTATGAGAAATGATGAAATGTGAGTTAATTGACCGGTGTGTTTGTAATGAAATAATCAGCCTATGAAATATATCAAAGTTATTATTTTAGTAAGGGGGCGATACAGTTTTAATAACTGGGCTAGAATAATATGAGTGTGCCTTCCTTCATGCTGAACAGAACCCGCACATAATGCCCAGCAACAATATATTACATATGAAAAATTTCGCTGTGGAATTTCCACATGTCCCACTAGTACTTATAATTATATTAATGCAGATGTTCTACATGATTTATACTTGCATAATATTTGCATAAAAAGCTTATAATAAACAGAAAACTGTTTCCATATATATTTATGTATACGTATATATTTTTGTTTAAAAAAATTTGCCTACCAACAGCTCCATGAGGTTTTGGTCTGCAGACATGAAACTTCATATATAAGATGTTTGAATTCATGACAAAATATGGCGTTGAGTGTACTGTTGTTTTTTACACTCAACGCCATATTTTGTCACATCATGGAGAACGACCACCATTTTGATTTTAACAAAGCAACTTTCCTTAAACACCTACATAACAGATCCACTCGACGTTTAAATGAGTCGGCTAAAATCTCCCATTCCAGCAATATAATTAAGCAAAGAAAAGGTTTTTTCCACGTTGCTCCCTTTCTGTCGAAAATAATTATTAAAGAGAACAACTTAGACACCGGTTAAACGCGATATAAAAAAAATTCGTAATTTCACTTAATTTTATTATTTTTATTTCACTTATTTACTGTATTTTATTTTATCATTATCTATTTTTAGACTCCATTTTATCACCTCCTATTCTTATTTTTAGACACTATCTTTTAAGTTACTACGCTATTTTATCCCAATTCAATTATTTCTAATTAAAAAAAAATTATTTCGTAATATCGTGTCATTTTATTTACTTAATCTATCACCGCTATATTTCCAATCGCAATTTTTTTAATCTCTACGATATTTTAACTTTTAGACGTAATCCACTACACTAGTTTACTCTAATTTATTTTTGTTTCTCATAAAATATATATATATATGTATATATGACATCTAATTTACATAAGGAAAACACGTTGCTCTCCCCCATCATTATATATAGCCCCAAGCCTCCGATTCTCTCGTCAATGACCATCCCTCTTGAAGAAGCCCGCATAAATCGGGCGAAACGTTGAGTATCCAGGTCCTTCTACCTCCATTTTATTTCATATCGTCGGATTTAATCCAGCTCAACAATCATATGTATACATATATACATATACACACACATGATAATATATATATATATATATATATATATAAATATATATATATATCAACTCAAATCCATATATATAATGTGGTAAGTAGAATGCTGCTACAAAAAAGTGGAATTAGGAGAAAACTCTGGCATAGAATAACCCGTTTAAACAAAATGATAAAAGACGCAAAAAGAAAGAAAAAGAATTCTATAAAAACACAAATGAACTGGAAGTCGAGTGAAATAAAAACAGAAAAAAAAACATGGCGACGGGTTAAAATGTCCGTTGCAAAATGTTACCGGATCAAAATAGAAATTTCGCTTTCGATAAGAAGCAATAAATCGATTAATTGATGGCAGATTCAATAAGAAACGATTCTTGCTAGGCCAAAAATAAAACACGAGGGTTGAGAGAATTAACGAATATTACGGAATGTTATTTCCGTGCAGGCTCAGATGTACTGCTTTTTTTTGTTTCTTTTTTTTTTTTTTTTTTGGCAATCAACTTTAGTTTTTTGTTTCTCTCACTTATTCCATTCCTCTAATAGATTTTTTTTTATTTTGTTTTTATTGAAAAGCATTGTTATAGATTATCGCAGAGTTCGCGTTGTTTCGCTTAAGACATATTCCATAAATTGCGGTTCCTGTGAAATGCAATGCTTTCTTAAATCATCGGCTACGTATAACTTGAGACTTCTTGTGCATTTTGCAACTTCTCAAACACTTCAATTTAATTTTCTATCAAATTTAGTACAAAATTCCGATAACTTAAGCTAATACCTAGATTTCTTAGTGCACCTATATGAAAAAAATATATCCGGTGCTGCCAGATCAGGTTGTTGGAAGATGTCCACTTCATGACCTAAAACGTCCTGCACATTTAAGTGGTTGTTTTTGTTCTTTTACTTCGTAAAACTCAATCATGTTCTGCAAAGTAAAAATAAAAACAGGAATTTTCCTCCACAAAATAACAAAACCTAACATCATGAATAAATGCTGGAATATATAAGGAACTTGACGCATAATAACTATTACGTTACGCATACATATTCGTAATTCCATCGTTCGACCTTCAACTGGCAAATTTCATTTTTTCCAAATTTTTACATTTATGCACCGATTTTCCCCCGCTTAAACCCAAATATAAAGTTTGGCATGGGTTTAATTACCCTATATATATATATATATATATATATATATATATATATATATATATATATATATATATATATATATATATATATATGGTTTAATGTCCGAAGACCCAAAAAAAAAAAAAGAGGAGTTTCTTAGGCAAAATTTTTAAACAAATATTTATACGCATACATAAATATACATAGAAAGAGATTTGTGTTTATTATAATCATTTTACACACATATCACGGAAGTGTAAATCATGCAGAATATCTGCATGAATATAATTACATGTAATAGTTTACTAAAGATGATCATCTCAAAAAAAAAGAAAAAAATAATAGGTATTTAATTAGAATGAATGTTTAAAAGAATATACAAATTAGCGAGATCTTTTGAAGATGAATGCAATTCCACAGAACAATATGAAACAAAGTTATATATATTTTTTAAAATTTAAATGCACGGAGAAAAGGGTTTTAACAACAATGCACAGAAATACAAATCTGTAGTGTACATACACACACACACACACACACACACACACACACACACACATATATATATATATATATATATATATATATATATATATCAGGTGTCCATAAAGTCCGTGTGCACTTTAAAAAATTTATAACTTTATTTGTATTTGCAATAGAAATAATCTGTAGAATGTGACGTCCAGAAAGTTTGTTATTTTTATGTTAGCTCATACGTCTGATTTTAGGCCTATTTTTTTCATTTCCTTGTGTATGATTTTCTTAAAGTTGTCTCCCTTGACTTTGTTGGAGTCTTTTATTATAGCTAGTCCGTCATCTCTATATAGGCCGATATCCGTAGTATCAAATATGCTTGTGAGGGTATATAGAATGAATAATCCCACAAGATCTGATGCCTCTGCAGAATCCCTGGCACCCATCGCCAAATCAAACGGATTTTTCATTTTAGTTTTTATCAATTTGTTAGTGTTAATTATTAGAACTGATTTTCTACATTTTTTAATGATGTTGATTTCTTCCGAGGATATATCAGTGTATGCCTAGGCAAATTCTAGGGCAATGTTATAAAGTTCTTCCGATATATGATGTCGAACTGTAT
Organism: Euprymna scolopes; assembly: GCF_053919585.1. Lineage (NCBI taxonomy): Eukaryota > Metazoa > Mollusca > Cephalopoda > Sepiida > Sepiolidae > Euprymna > Euprymna scolopes. Next base: position 93,308,867 of record NC_136501.1, on the reverse strand, counting down.
AAATGCACATGTAAGTGCATGTTCATTGGCTGATAAGAAGGGCGCGGTGGATACTAGAAAGCTGATTGGCTAACTAAAATCTCAATAGAAGGTGCGTGTATAAAAAAGACAGACAACCACAAAATTTCGCGCATAAGCCTGAAGAATCCTAGAGTGGATGAAACGCGGAATATTCAGTGTAGCTTAATCGCCATATATATTTTATAACTAACTAACTAACTAACTATATATATATATTTATATGCATGTATATATGTATATATATGCATACATATATATATATGTATATATATATATATATATAGGGTGTCCATAAAGTTCATTTGCACTTTAAAAAATTTATAACTTTATTTGTATTTGCAATAGACATAATCTGTAAAATGGATTTGAAAGAAGTAAATCTATATTTTTTAAGCTTTTATTGAAATTTTATTTAACTTTCCACATACCCTCCATCATTAGCAATACAAAGGGTAATACGATTTTGCAGTTCACGAAAAACATTTTCCAAATGATTTATAGTAATGCCTGAAATCACATTAGTTATTCTAGCTTTCAAATCTTCCAGTCAACTAGGTTTGGTTGCATACACAATTGTTTTCACATGTCCCCATAAAATGGAGTCAAATCTGGCGAACGTGGAGGCCAATGAAATGGTCCACCCCTTCCGATCCATCTGTTATGAAATTCCTGATTTAGAAACTGTCTAACACGCCGAGCAAAGTGAATAGGAGGTCCATCTTGTTGAAACACTGTATCATCTTTCAAGTTTAATTGTTCAAGTTGCGGAATAAAGTAATTCTGCAACATATCTAAGTAGCTGTCACTGTTAATAACACGATCTTCAAAAAAATATGGCTCTATGATTCGATTTATTCCCAAAGCACACCACACATTAACTTTAAGAGATTCCCTTTCATCTTCAACAGTTTCATTTGGGTTTTCACTTCCCCAAATTCGGCAATTATGCCTGTTGACCTTGCCACTAATGTGAAATGTTGCTTCATCAAAAAACAGTAAATTACTCACAAATGCATTATCATTTCAAAGTTTTTCATTGAACTGGTGACAGAAAGTTAGCCGTGAATAATAATCCTCTTCTAACAACTGTTGATATAATTGAATTCTGTAAGCTTTCATATGAAGTTTTGCCCGCAGAATCTTATGCACAATATACTTTGGCAGCTCGAGCTCCAATGATGCCTGTCTTACAGACTTTCTTGGACTTGCAGGAAAGGATTCTTCTAAGAAAGCAACACTTTCGTCACTGACACATCCCCTTCCAGGCCGTGGTTTATCATGGACAGAGCCTGTCTCTTATAATTTTTTCATCCATTTAACAATGGTGTTCCTATGAGGCGCTTTTTTATTGTATTCAATTCTAAACTTCCTTTGTACAGCAATAGTAGATTTCAATTCAGCCAACCAAAGGACACAGTTTACTTTTTCCTCAATTGAATCCATGGGATCAAATTGATTCTGAAAAACAAAAGAAAATATGTTTTACTTATCTTTTACTTATCTAAAAATTGTTACGAATTTTGTGGTGAAAAATTATTCAATAACTATACTTAAAACTAGATACATGAAACTTTATAACATTTTTTACAGATTATTTCTATCGCAAATATAAATAAAGTTATAATTTTTTTTTAAGTGCACACGAACTTTATGGACACCCTGTATATATAAAATACGCATCAAATGCGCTTGAAACCAAATCACAACGTAATATTAGGAAAATCAACAAATATTTTACTTGTTTGAATTTAAGTCTACCTTCGAAATATATTTGTGATAAATTCAAACAAGTAACATATTTGTTTATTTTCCTAAAATTACGTTGTGATTTGGTTTCAAGCGCATTTGATGCGTATTTTATTTTATTCAAATTAAAACAACGTTTCTATATTTAACTCTCATTCTTTGACAATATGTATATATATATATATATATATATATATATATATATATACATACACGTGAGCAAAAAAAAATGGGCCAAACAAATTTGATATCTTTAATTGCACTAAAAGCTATATTGAACAAAGAACAATTGAACAAGGAAACTTAAACGAGACTAATAACACAGAAGACATTTACTTTAATAAATGAGTAGGATGGAATCGCTTTTCCTTTGGATTTCTTTAAAAGATCAATCCGTTTAGACATGCTCTCAACTAAAGTGAAACATTGTGAAGAGGAGATGCTATTCCATTCGCTTTGCACAGTTTTCCACAGTTTGTCATTGTTCGAGAAAATTCTTCCGGCTAATGCACGAGATATTATGGACCAAATATTCTCGATTGGGTTTAAATTGGGGCCTTGATCTGGCCAAAACACCACATCAATTGGATTATCAGAAAAAATTAGCAGTGTGTGCAGGGCCATTATCATATCGAAAAATAATGTTCTGGGATATTCCCAGCGTCTAGATATTGGTAACAGTCCTGTTTCTAATATTCGAATGTATTCCTTTGCATTGATTGACTTCTCACATCTAATAAGTTCCCCAACTCCTGCTGCAGTAAAGGTTCCCCATACCATTATCCCTTCATTTCCGTATTTAACTGTCATTTGTATGCGACTTGTCGAAAATCTTTCTCCAATTCTTCAATTTCAGCGCTCGAGAGCATCAGGAGCATCACTAACAAGACAAAATCTTGATTTATCTAACCAGAAAACATTTCTGAACCAGTTTGTACATTTCTTGCCATAACATGAGAAAAATCTATTTCTATCATTGATGTTCTTCTTAGGACACCTTTTAGAGGAAAATCCCATTTCTTTCGTTCGTCTAGATATTGTATATCTAGAAAGAGAATTTCCAGTCCCTGTTTTGAATTCTTTGCTGTGGTCAACATAAGTTTTCTTTCGATCCTTCAAAGCAGTTAATTGAAGCATGTGGTCGTCCTTCAAAGTGGATGATCTAGGGCGACCAAATTCAGATTTCCCTTTTGCCAAGCGTTCGATTTCGAACCTGTGATCAATTCGCTTAACTGCAGAAAGAGATGTTTTCACATTTTCTTTTCTTAAAATATTAAATATCTGCTTGTAAGTCATTTTGGACGGCCTTAATCCTGTAATTCGTTTTTTTTTATATCTTCGCCAAGATGCGGTCTTGCCATTTGTAGAATTAATTTTTTCACTTATTATTATATAGTATAATCATAATGATCTGCAAAATAGAAATTTTCATTTAAAATTAACAAAAATTCATCAAAAAATATAGAAAAATCGATGTTTTCCTTCTTTCACTCTTGGCCCATTTTTTTTGCTCATGAGTTTATATATATATATATATATATATATATATATATATATATATATATATATATATATATATATATATATGGTCCAGATAGAGGGGAGATTTAAACTTACTGCTATGGTTTCAAATGATCTAAAATAACAGGACGGCGAGATTTGATTTCAAATCTTTCTAACATGTCATATCTTCCTCTTTTGAAAATAAGATACGATTATGAATATCTCCAGTATCAAATAATCTTTATACACTGTGAAATTTACTTTATGTATGAAAACCAGAGAAGGCTGATATAACATATGAGAAATATTTGGAATACAAGTCTCCCCTTGCTGTTATTTCAGATCATTGGAAACCATAGCAGAAAGTTTTAACCTCCCCTCTATCAAGGCCAAATATTTTGGGGAAATGTCAGGTAATTTGTACTTCATATGTAAAACTACGAAAACAAATGACTCTGAGTGAAACATTGGTAAAGGTGAAGTATCTTTCCACTCTCAGAAATCCCTTAAAATTACCACTGTAATAGGTTTCAAGGGTGATGAAAACGAAAATTCCAGGAAACGTGTATTTCACAAGATATGAAGGAGTTATAGTTTTAAAAATTTGAGTGATCATTTTTCTATATTAATCTCACGTAAAATGAACACTAATGTTATAGCCACCTTTATCGGGGGGTCTGTTATTTTCGGGGGGGGGGTCTGTTTATTTCATAATTGTGGTTTGGTAGAACAACACAAAATTTCCTTAAAATTTTTTCGGGTGTGATGAAAATGAATATCGCATTTAAATTTTCCCAAAATAAGTATTTTCCCGGGTATTTAGCTATGAAATTCTTAATGTTATGTATAGAGGCCATTGTTGTATGTGCAAACGCGCATGTTTTTGCTTTTTATCTGGAAAAATACTTGCGGAAAATTTAAATGCGATATTCGTTTTCAGCACACTCGAAAATCCATAAAGGTAGTAGGTTTAAAGGATTTTTAGGGTAGAAAGATACTGCAACTTTACCTAAAGACTTTATAGCGGGAAAATGTGCCAAAAATAGGCTGTGGATGATGGATTATACCTTCATGTACGTCCTTAAAGCCTAATCTTACATAGCCCACTACACACTTCAAGTCATTACATTTCTAACAAGCTTTTATTCGTTAAATCTGATTAATAGTCGCTGAGATTTGGAACCTATAAAATTGTTTAAAAAATGTTTGTGTGTATATATATATATATATATATATATATATATATATATATATATACAGGGTGTCTCAAAAATGTACTCACACTTCGAATGATGAGAAATCCTTTATTTATAAACATACAGTGAAATGGAATAGCTTCGAATACAGAATATAAATGTGATTAAAGAATCATGTTCGCAAATGTTCGAATTGATAACCATTATTGTCCAGACAACACTGATAATGCGCACTAAGAGATTCGCAAACGTCATGAAACAGACCATTAGAAATATTGCCACATTGTCTTTCAATTTCCATTTTCAATGCATCAATTGTTCTTGGTTTGGTGCGATAAACTTTGTCTTTGAGATATCCCCACAAAAAGAAGTCCATGGGCGTGAGGTCCGGGGAACGTCCAATCCATGTGTATGAAAAAGCTGCATCGAGGTGAGCTCGTACATCACGATGGTAGTGGGGAGGTGCTCCATCTTGCTGAAAATAAATCTCGCCGTCATTACCAAACATCTCAGAAATTTGTGGACCAACAAACTCCTGAAGCAACTTTAAGGTATCTCTCACCAGTGATAGTTCCGTTAATAAAAAATTGCCCTATGACGCCCAGTGCGGATATCCCACACCACACTGTTACTCCTGGCAAGTTTATATGGTGTTCAAGTGTTACATGATGAGTTATAGGACCCCAGTACGTGCAATTATGGTGATTAATGGTGCCATTTAATTTAACGGTTGCCTCATCGCTCCACACAATTATTTGTGGAAACCCTGCATCTTCTGCACATTTTGCCAGGTACCATTCACAAAATTCGGCTCTCCGGTTAGGATCGTCTTCAGTGAGAGCATGAATTAGTGTTGGAATATAGCATTTCCAGTGCAGACGCTTTATGATGCGATGGACGCTATCTTTTGATATGTGGGTTTCCCGAGCAATTTGTCGTAGTGATTTCTGTGGTGATCGAAAGAGTATTTCCTGCACCTGCTCTTCTTTTCCAGGGTTCGTGGATGTCCGAGTTCGTCAAGAGCGTTTCTTGTTGACGTTCTGGACGGTTCCATCTGCGTCAAATTTCTCTTTGATGCGAGCAATGGTCCGGCGCGTTGGTGGTGGTCTTGCGAATTCCCTTATGAATCGTATTTGCACTTCAATGGCGTTTTCTGTCTTCCAATAACATTTCAGGACAAACTTCCTCTCTTCCAAGCTAAGTTGATTTCCTGCCATGCTGTGGTTCACACCTCACCCCTGCAACATCAAAAAAGACAGCATGTTAGCAAGGGTTAAAGTGTGAGTACATTTTTTTGGAGACACCCTGTATATATATATATATATATATATATATATATATATATATATATATATATGAATATGAATCCAGACATTAATCCGTTCCTGGGTATATGAAATTGCCGTATGGCGGGGCCTAAAAAAATGTTATACGGTACATATAAAAAAATTTGTAACGAAATAAAGTACAGTATATAATACATATATATATAATCAAATCGCATTATAAATAGCACCGTAAGGCGCACAAATAACGTAACCAGGGGCCTGAAAAACAACGGATTCCTCATAATAATCTGAAAAGCATATCCCGGGGTCACTATATCCAGGGGGACGTATCCCGGGGTTCAAATACATATGCATATATATAACTACTTAATTTGCTCACATAAAAGTAATATACAAAAGTATAAATTTATGCGTAAACTTTAAGTATTTACTTCAAAAGTGCTCAATACGTAGGTAGAGCTAGTTAATACCTTATAAAATATATATGGCGATTAAGCTACACTGAATATTCCGCGTTTCGTCCACTCTAGGACTCTTCAGGCTTATGCGCGAATTCTGTGGTTGTTTGTCGTTTTTATATGCGCATCTTCTATTGAGATTTTACTAGCCAATCAGCTCTGTAGTATCCACCGCGCCCTTCTTATCAGCCAATGAACATGCACTTATCGGACAAAGTCCTATTTGACCCTTGGTTGACCTGTTCCTTTGTGTGTGCTTTATTTAGCCTGGATATCTAGTTTCCTGATCTGTTTTAAATCTAGGTTAGTGGGTTTTTTATGTTAGTATATATATATATAAATATATATATATATACATATATGTGTACATACATATGTGCACATATATATATACATATATATATATACATACATATATGTGTGATCGTTTATGTATATTCATGTTTATTTAATTTATTTATTTGTTTATTTTCTATTGTTTTTGTTAGTTTTATAACTATTTTGTATCGCTATCCTAGAGTAAATTTTACCTTGTGAACACAGTTGTTTGCAATTTCTCTTCTACAGTTTAATAGATTTTGGGGTTCTTTACCAGACAGGATAGCAAATTTTTCTCAAAGGCATAATCTACATGGGTCGTCTAGGTCCCTACTCGTGGTAGCTTGTCTTATTATTTTCCATTCAACTACCGGCGAATGTCCGCTTTCCTTGAGTTCCCAGTATTTATTTGCTAGTGTTGTTTTTATACGGTGTTTTTATTGTTGAATGTACTTTTGTGGTCATAACATCGAGTTTTGAAATCTAAGATAGTCATACCTACGTAATATTTCTTGTTATTCGGGTTTTCTTTCACAAATATTGTGGCCTGGTAAACTACGCTTTTGATAGACATTTATTTTGAAGTGGGCAAAGTGTGCGGTGTCTACAGTTGCATTTATCTTGTTCGTTATATGTATTTCTATTTATAGTATGGTTGTTTTTGTCCGGGGTTGGTTTATTATTATTATTATTATTATTATTATTATTATTATTATTATTATTATTATTATTATTATTATTATTATTTCTGCTAGTGTTAATTTTATTTTTGTCATGGTGTCTACTTATTATTGTTTATTTTGTTGTTGTTTACATTATTTTTATTTAATATTTTGTTATTATGTGCTTTAATTATCATCTCTAAATTTTCGCAACAACTGTAGGATAACTTAAAGGTATTTTTATTGAAAATTTTGTGTAAGGAGTTGGTTGCGGGAATGTGTTTTTAATAAGATCTAGAAATTTCTTGCCAAGTTTTGTTTTTAACATTTGATTGTAAGGGGGCATATACTAAATTATAGTTCTTTATATATATATATATATATATATATATATATATATATATATATATATATATATATATATATATATATTGTTCTATGGGACGAAGTTACATGAAATTTTATAGGTTTTTTTAGACTATAATACTATTCTATGATTATAATTTTCTGACAATTGGTAAAAAAGGAGCTATATTTTCACTCCTATAAAATATGCCCAAATTTGCCTACATTTGTATATAAAGTGTGCTAGCTTCAGTTTTGCTGCTTTAGGGCAGATTTTGCTTATGTTTTTTTCTTTGCTTCGTTGTCTCCGCTGTGGCATTGCCAGGCTACCAATATGGATACATATACTCGTAGCCAAATTGAATATTTAAGTGCTCATATCTTTGTTTTTATGGGACGAAACCACATAAAAATTTACACGATTTTTGAAGATTATAATACTATTGTATGATTAAAATGTTATGACAATTGGAAATCAATCAATTTAATTTCAAATTGGACGATTTCAATGATAATGATTACAGTAAAAGTTTCCAAGCGTTGAGCTCAAATGAATTCCAGAAAACGTCGGGCTTACTACTAATAATATAAGATATGCAACTTAGAGTAAAATTTGAGAGACTCATTTTAAAGTATAGCAATACAAAACGAACATTTTTTACACAGGAAACACTTATTAAGGACCAGAGGCCACTCGAGGATAAGGGTTAATGAGTATATATTAGTCACTGGGATTATAGCGTAGTAAACATAAAGTAAAAGTAGTGGAAATTTTGTAAATTGGATTACTTAGAGGGACGGTTCATCAAGAACTTGTTTACGTTGGACTTGAAGGCAATCAGATTGTAGTCAGCTGGAAAGCAGGTTAACGGAAGACAGTTCTACAGGCTTGCAGTTCTAAGAAAGAAGCTTTGTTCATGGAATCTACATTTAGGTTTAGATACAAATAAAGACTGGGGGAAATTATTGATAGTGGTTTTGGCTAGACGAGTGTTTTTCGTGAGAGTTTGGCCAGTAAGGGACCATAGATTGGTGTTTATACGAGCACCTGTCATGAAAATAACGATAAAGCAGAGACAGGCTCGCAACGTCTCTTCTGTAGGAAAGAGGTTGCAAGAAAGAGAAAAGAGCATCCCCTCACTATGCTACGATGTATATTTTGAACTTTGTCAAGGCAGGATAAGCTGTTTCTAGCAGTTCCTGCCCAGATGCGGGAACAGTACTGCATCATTGGCCGAACCTGGCTTCAGCCAATTTATTTAAAGTATAAGTATACAATCAAAGGAAAAAATATACAAAATACTGTAACAGTGTAATATCTTAGGGTGCTGTGTTATGGCCATTCGAAAATAAAATAAAACGACCAATGACAGGTACATTACCTGAGCATTATTTACATAAGAGGTATTGGTACTTTCTCGTCGAAACCAGATCATATTTTTTTTTTATTAATTCCTATATTTCACATATTAAACTCTTATTTTCGTTACTGTCTTATATATTCTTAGCTCTACTAACCCGACACTTAGCCCTAATAATAGACTGGTATGAAAGAATACAATTGGCACATATTTATTACGAGGTGCCTTCAATAACTTTCCAGACTTTTTCGTGTTGACACTTTTATTGATAGTACACACATGAAATTCTAATCCTACTCAAAGTAATCTCCTCCGGCTGCAATTCACTTGTTGTGCTGTTCCAACAACTTCTGGAGGGTCCAATGGAAGTTCTCTAGCGTAGGCGTGTCAATAACCCTTCTCTTCACTTGTCTCATAACGACAGCCTCTAAGGTTTTCCTTTAGTTTGGACAATTAGCAAAAGTCACAGGGGACATTGTTTGGACTAGAGTTAAGGCGAGGGACTGTATTGATGGCAATCTTGGTCAAATTTCGCATTGATTTTCTTTATAAAAACACAACGGTTCTTGTTCATGAAATTCTTTATTTGGTCAATCAACTCTTGTATTTACTATATTTCTTTTGACTTTTTTTCAAGGTTAAAACATTGTTGCATATTGTTCTTCTAAGGTGTATGATTGCATTTGTGAAATTCAGCAGCTTTGACAATTAGGCTTTAGTAGGGTGTATTCCAATTTCTGCTGTAGCTGTTCATTTGAACCTGAAATCATAAGAATTGGTCAGTCATATCATAAGATGTATTGCAATAACATACCGTATTTTCAAGAGTCTACAACAATTTTACATGCCTGTACAAAAACCTCTGTAATCTAGTACAAATATGTGTTTTCTGGACGATACGCTATTCTGAAGCCGATCCATTGCTCTTCCGTGCTTTCGATTTCATATTAACTAAACATCAATCGGTGCCATACATCTTTCTTTTTTTGCCTATCTCTTTTCGCAGGGGATATCATCTGCTCTGCGAGGACGTGAAAACTCTCTCGTCGACAAACAAAGAAAAAACAGCGTGTTGCATTTTCGCATGTAGCTTCCAAGTGTTAGATATTTCAGAGTTTTCAGGAAGCATTATTGATTGATGGACACACGACGCTAAAATAAAAAAAAAAAAAATTAAAAAATGCCTACAGAAAAAGAAAATGTCTACGTTTAAAGGTCTGTTTTTTGTCTGTCTGTCTGTCTGTCTGTTTGTCAAATTTGAGGACGAGATAAACAAATAGTGATATAATATTAAACAGAAAACATCTTAAAACGGCGAAGAAAATATGTACGATTTTTCCAAGTTGAAATATAATTCAATCCTTACATATATATATATATATATATATATATATATATATATATATATATATACATATATTAAGGGGATTAGCACAGCAGTCTAAAGAGCAGAGTATATTTTAATGTATTAGTAAATTCATTAATACAATTAAAATAAAAGAAAACAGTGCTTGTTGTAATGTAGATATATAATAAGCTCGATAGGCATATATATCCTAGAGCTATTTTAATATTGAGTAAGATGATTGATAATTTATAATTAAAATTAAAAATCGTTTTCATAAGGAAGAACAAACAAAATCAATAAATTGTACGATCGTTTCGGAAACGATGTTTTTATTGAGATAGACAATAAGTCTTGGACAATAATTTTATCATATACTTTTTGGAAACAAAGTCTCCTCATCAGCAAAAATATTAGACGTTTTTTTAAGACACCAAAAATAGACCTAGCATTTTTTTTTAAGTAAGGCAGATGAATCTTTTAATGTTTCGCCGTCTAAAAGTCGTAAGTATCATCCTTAATGCATTCATTGGGATGGTAAACTAAATTCATGAAGAAGTTATATCAGTAGAAAAGTTGGTATAATTCCAGAAACTAAACTTATGAGAGAAGTCATATCTCCATAAAAGTTGTTAATAATGCAGAAATATATAAGATAAATGTTATTCTAAATGACGGTCAGGCTCGATTAATTGAAAGTTGAAAATTCTTGTACAATCCAAAGTAAAATGTTGATTGGTTAAATGGAGAGATGTAAATAAAATATTCCAATAGATATAAGAATAATCCAACTTGTTGATCAGCAATTATGAGCAAATACCGAATGCGAAGATGGCAATCTCCAATGGAAAATATTCTAAAAGAAAAGTCATTACTGGCATCACAACAGGAGAGGCAAATCCCGTTCGCTCCCATCGGACGTGAAAAATAAGATATAAATTACGCTAAAAAAACATGAAGGTAGGAAATGATTATAATATAAAGGATAGGTTAGACGTTCTATTTTTAGAATAAATTGAGACTAGTTGCTAAGTGTAAGATTTCAAAGTTACATAAAATTGATCCCTTTTTATCTCATTTTGACATCTTATATAAAGTTATAATCACATCTACATATGAATACGTAGACAGAAAGAGGCATACATATGCATATCTTCCCATATTGAATTAGAAGTAAAATTAGAAATAAATTTATACTTTTTATTTATTACGTGCTTCAATTTCTTATAGTTTACGGAAAAAAATCACTTTTCCGGAATGTAAATATATAATCAGTGTGAATTAACGTCGCACTCTTTACAGCTTCTTCATCGAAAGAATTACACATCCTCTAACCTAAATAAAATGCTAAATACGTAAGCACCACTAAACCTAGGCGGGGTGAACTGACATCATCCAAAAGAATAGCTTTATGAGAGTATGAAATTTATATGTGGTCTATACTCGCATATATATCTTGTCAAGAAAGATGATGACGATTAAGTTTTTTGCAGCTTTTTGCGTGGTTTTTCAATTTTTTTACGAATCTCGACGTACTTAACTTCGGTGATTTAACAAGAACGAGCATGTGAATGTTATTATTTCGTATATATGTAGTAATGTTAGTTTAAGTTATATATGTAGTTATGTTGTATATATTTATATATGTAGTTATATATATATAGTTATGTTAGTTAGTAATATAGTGCACTTTTGTAGACGGTATAGCAGTAAACTTCAACGGCTTGTTTTATTGTGGCAGACGTTCACATTATAAAACAAATCTGCTACCATTTTTATAGTGCAATTATTCTATCTTGAGGTTATGGAGTACAAATTTCTATTCGAAAAAAATCCATCAATCGCTTAGTAAACGAGAGCTCCTTCTCTTGGAATGGCTGCTTTCGTTACAAAAAGGCGCCATCAAAACATATCGAAGGAAAAACAGAAGGACAGGTATCTGATCAGACTTTCTTCCTGATATTTAAAATCTCTGGTATTTGTTAAAAAATAAATGATCAAGTACGTGTTAAAGAAAAATAAAAAAGGTGCACTTGAGAATTTTTATCTTATTTCATCTTATTTACTTTACACAAATAAATGTAAAGTTAGGTTCATTGATTTCAAGTTATGTAAATATGTATGATAATTAATCTACACGGAGGCTTCCATGTATCATTCTCATTGATAATAGACAGTGCATCTATACAAAGACATATATATATATATATATATATATATATTAAGTAATGTGATTGATAATTTAAAATTTAAAAATCAAATTATAATTAAATTAAAAATCCGTTTCATAAGAAGGAACAACAACAAAATCAATTATCTGTACGATCGTTTCGGAAAACAATGCTTTTTATTGTAGTAGACATCAAGTTACGTACAATAATTACATATAGTTTTTTAATAAGCAAGGTCTCCTCGTCAGCAAATTTTGAAGGGTTTTTATTAAATTTAAAATACACCATAAATAAACCTAGCATTAAAAGTAAGGCAGATGTATCGTGGATCATCATAGAAGCTATACTGATTTGCTTGACCATGGTGCACATAATCGCTTTAATATGTAGTAATTTTCTGTATTTTTGAGATAAGGTGTTTTCATTTATTGAGATTGTCGGACTGGCTTCCTCATCTTGGTTGTTATAGTCACAAGGTTTCGCCCGTTTTGCACTCCGGCCTTCATCAGGTGTTTTGTATCGAACTGGGGGACCGTTTTTTTAGGAGTCTTGAACCCAACCCTTTATTATTATTACGGGGGTACCCTGTTCGGACTCCAGCTAGGCTCTGGGACATAGTTGTTGATTTTCTGTTTTGAATGTTACTTTTCACTGCCTTCGTTCAGGATTGAACTCAGCACCTTTGGGTAACTGTAAACTTTGATACAACGTCTAGGACCACTCGGCCTTATGTCAGTAGGACATCTTGGTATCTTGATCGCTCAAGTACTCGATGTCCTAGTGACATATGGCCGAGTGGTCTTAGACGTTGTATCAAAGTTTACAGTTACCCAAAGGTGCTGAGTTCAAAAGCTTTATTATATATTTAGTATTTTGATTTTTCCTAAAAAATATTATCAAATTCAAAGAGATTCAGATGAACATCCTACTTTTTCTATTTCATATGAAAAATATATTTTTGAACGTTTGCAACATTTAAAGAAAATATATTTTCACTGATATTAATGTGAAAGCTCCATCGGTGTATAAATCTACTACAGTCATGCTGTAAAATGCAAATGTCTTCAACTGATACATATTAGCTTTCATCTACAATTTAAATTCTATTTATTGACATATTCAGATGTTATATAAGTGTGACCTATGCTGGTAAGTAGAGATTATGTTAACTAGTATGAAGTTCGAGAGTGTTACATTAAGTGATTAATAGACCCATTACAGCTAGCGTGATTGATGCTAGAATTTCTTACATCACGTGTTCGGTACAGAGCAGAGACAACAGAGTAGACGTGGCCGACAGTGTAAGCATCTAAGTGAATATTTTTAGACTGTCCATTCTGTTTACCATTTTTAAGGATAAGTAGGTAAATTAAGTGAAAAGGAATTATTGTTATAATTCTTTTTAAGGAGCCCATTTGAGTCTCCCCCCCCCTGCGAACGAACTTCTCTCCTCAGTAAACGCTTTAAAATTCCCCAATCCCTATTTTTCCAATGCATGGGCTAAATTCACTTTAGTTAAATAGCTTATCAACAGCCACTAGACGACTCCACCATTCTACACATAAAAAAGGGAGCGATTAAAGAATTGAGATCAGACCGTGCACTTTTGTAAAAATACATCAATTAATTGATTGGTATCTTGATCGCTCAAGTACTCGATTTATTGTTCATGTATAATGTCTATCATCAAAACTCTACCGTGTTTAGAATATATGGTAAAGTGTTAGTTTTATTCATTTAGAACAGGTTTTATTGCACACTCATTTTGCGACCAAAACAATTATATTTTTTACATAGATCAATTTCTCAGCTATATTTTGCCAAAAAAACTTTAAATTTTCGTCCAGCCAAACAAAAGTTATAATAAAATTACTGGTGTTCAAAAGTTCTCAGAATCTGTAAGGAACCGATAGACAGTTTTTTTCTGATTGGCTGTTGTTTACCATAGCATCGAAATCTGTTACTCTGCCTCAAATCGATTGAGAACGACGAAGATGATGTTGAAACAAGATATAATAAAAGGAAAGTTCCCCGGATTTATAGCAAAGTGGTAACGTAGAGAACAATATATATATATATATATATATATATATATATATATATATATACTTCTGTAGAAATATATTTTTCTTATTATATACCAATCCTTATATAAGAAGCTCAATGTGAATACAGAGCAATATATAAAATAATTGACATAAATTTATATTCCAAAATACATGATGTTGACAATTTTTATATTTTATTCCTTACAGTTCTTGACAGTATCTGTTTCGTAGCGCAAAATCAATCACTTTAGAATTATATCAATTAGTGAATCTATTATGCCCTTAACTCATCAGAAGAAATAGCAACAATCAATCCGCTAAAAGGAATTAAAATGTAATACGACATGGTGAGAATCCGAAAATTTGGAAGAGAATCTGCAGTTACCTTTATATTTTACCATTACGCCATCTTGGATTTATATATATATATATATATATATATATGTGTGTGTGTGTGTGTGTGTGTGTGTGTGTGTGTGTGTGTGTGTGTGTGTGTGTTACCTGGGCATCCGGCGTTGCCTTGTCGCAAAATACCCTTACATATATTTTCATTTATGCAGATACCGTATTTATGATTATAAAAGCAATTCACTATCGATTATTATTTCCTATAATTTACCAAATATAAAGTAGTTGTTCTCAATGTAAAAAGAATATGACTTGGGTGCCATCAGCTCGAAACGTAATAAAAATAATAGTTTAAGCTATTACCAGATGGATAAGAAACAGTAAACAATTTGCAGACTATAATTCATAAATGCGTACAAGGGCACTTTCAGTCGACTTACGCCTGCCAAGTTCCATTTTTGGAAACTTTGACCCTTTAGCTGCTATTGTTATCTGCTAAATACGCACAATAAAACGTTTCACAAAATACAGTCATCTCACCTGCCTTACACCACTTTGCCACCTTGCATCTAGGAGGGGATGCAATTTGAAAAAAAATGGAGACAGACAAACTGACGCACGTACAGACACAGTGAGTTTTACAAAATAGCTTCATAGCCAGAATATATAACTATACCTTAAATGTCCATTGAAAACATTTGTAAAGTACATGTAGTTCATCTGTGTATTGTTATAATTTTACAGAATGTCTACTGTTAGAGTATGTGGTATCATTTTTTTCTTCTTCTTTTTAATCTTCTGACAACATTACTATTTCATTACTCTTACTTTCTTTAGCGTCGAGATAGTGACAAGTTATCTCCCTTCCTGTCAATTTTCAGACGTGTTATTAATGGAGAGTGAGGTTTTGCTGTTCGTCTTCTGTACCCCGGGCGAACACATATCTTCCCGTCATCAATAGCGACGAAAGACGCAGTATACTTCATTATGCTTTCATAATCTCTTCCTATTCATTTCGGCCGGTTAAAAGTATAGGAAGAAAGAAAATGCTATTTTTACTGTTTCGTTTTGTTTGAGATGCAACAGATAAACTCTATTCGAAACAGCTCCAGGGTTTGTTTACTTGAATAGCTACCAATATTCATTTGAATATTATTCGAACAGGTATGAAAAAGTATACCTTTATACATGTAATGATATTGAATAATAAAACTAAATAAAATAGGTCTATAAAAAATAAAGGGCCAACTATATATATATATATATATATATATATATATATATATATATATATATGTATATAACAAAAAGAGCCTATAGTTCTTTAGAAACGTTAAGGTAGCGGTGAATTAAACAATAACAGCGTATCTAAGATGCTAATATCGCTGACATAACAACGACAACAAACTTAAAAATTAAAAGCGATAAGCAACCGTACATTCAAGCGGTGAGTCATCATAGCTCATTAGTAGAATACCAGTTTCAAATGCTGATGTCATGAAGTCGATTTTAACCCATGTTGATGAATGCCGAGAGCTAGAAACATGCATGCCCATAGTTATACTCTCTGTGGACTTAATAATATTTAATAATAAAAATACGTTTCCTAAAAAATAAGGGCGACTTATCCATATATTTTTATCTGTCCATATATATATATATATATATATATATATATATATATATATATATATATATACATATATATATATATATGTATATATATGTGTGTGTGAATGTGCGTATATATATATATATATATAACATGGTGTTCCGAAACAATGTGTATACTCTTTGAATTCAAATAGCTAATACTTTTTTGTCTATTTCAGATTTGTGTTAAGAATGGCGTAGAGTGGGCTTACGTTTGAGCCAAAAATATTATTCTGAAACCATCCTGTAAATGTGAAAATAAAGCTGAAGTAACAAGACTATTTGCGCGTGAGTTTCACAGAGATATCCTTAAACACGTCACCATTTCACGAATCTTCAAAACTTTGAGAATCATGGGGCCATCCAGTTCATAAGAAAAGGACATTCAGGACGAAAAACAGCATCGACAAAGCCGACTAAAGAGCAAAATGATTATGCTAATGTTAAGAATTCCCCACGAAAATTTGTTCGTCAACTGTCACGTGAAAACCAGAAACCAAGCGTCCATCGCATTTTGAAGCGTGAGCAATGGAAAAGTTTTATTCCAGCGCTAGTTTATGGTATCAACAAAGATGACAATGATCGAAGGATTTAATTCTATGAGTGGTACCGTGCACGATGTGCAGACGATAACACGTTTTCACTGAAAATTATACGGAGTGTCGAAGCCACATTTAAATTGAATGGCTCGATAAATCGCCATAACTTCAGCAAATCCTTATCTTATAGTGGAACGTCATATCAATTTGACTTGAGTCAATGTCTAGTGTGGATGTTCAGCCAAGGGAATTATTGGACCATTTTTATTTTTCGAAGGCGCAGTGACTGGGTTGAATTATCTCGGCATCTTGCAAGAATTAGCTATGCCATGCTTTCAAAACAATTTAAATATACCGAGTTCTACTTTCAACAAGATGGCGCACCCAAAACCTTTCGTCGGGATATGAGAGGATATCTAGATGAAATCCTGCAAAACAGACGAATTGGAAAAAGAATGGACGTTGAATTTCCTGCTAGATCGCCAGATTTGTCACCCATGGGCATTTTTATGTGAATTTTTAAAGGACAAGGATATACTCTTTCAACAGAAAACATAACACAAATGACCAACTGGCAGGGACAATTGAAGAACATTGTGCGCTGATACCGCGAAAAATGCTGCTGAAAGTTTGTAGTTCCATATTTTCACAATGCGAAAAGTGCATTAAACAAAATGGCAACCAGTTTGAACACTTTATACTAGTTGATCTTTTTTTAACATTCTCAAGTGGCAACAGTGTCCTTACTTTTTTACTTCAATGAAGGCGCAGTGGATAGAGACGTTGAATCTCTACGGCTCCAGGTGAGAATTGTCTGAAGATAGCGGTTTCAATCCTACCCAAAGCCGAAACATCGTGAAACAACGACTAAAAAAGATGAGTATAATGGTCCGCAATAAATAAATTAATAAATGATACTTTTCTCAATAATAGATTCCAATTAAACAATAATGTATATATATATATATATATATATATATATATATATATATATATATATATATATTACAAGGTGAAATTAAAGCCAAGAACAATGCGAGATTTTTTTTTTTTATATAGAGTAAAATTATTTCAACTCTAAACAACAGTAGTTTTTTGTTTTTTCTGTTGTATCCAATGGTGTTATAAATCTCAATATATTTCGGACTTATTAGTCCTTTTTCAAGAGAAGACAGCGGAAGAGTGTTCTTCATGAGTGCAAACTCTGTCTGGCCGAGACTGAGGGATATAAGTAGGTTGCCGTTTGCTTGAAGCATTGTTGAAGAAAATTATAAGGTGAAATTAAAGCCAAGAACAATGCGAGATTTTTTTTTTATATAGAGTAAAATTATTTTAACTCTAAACAACAGTAGTTTTTTTCTGTTGTATCCAATGGTGTTATAAATCTTCAACAATGCTTCAAGCAAACGGCAACCTACTTATATTCCTCAGTCTCGGCCAGACAGAGTTTGCACTCATAAAGAACACTCTTCCGCTGTTTTCTCTTGAAAAAGGACTAATAAGTCCGAAATATATTGAGATTTATAACACCATTGGATACAACAGAAAAAAAAACTACTGTTGTTTAGAGTTAAAATAATTTTACTCTATATAAAAAAAAAATCTCGCATTGTTCTTTGGCTTTAATTTCACCTTATAATTTTCTTCAACAATGCTTCAAGCAAACGGCAACCTACTTATATATATATATATATATATATATATATATATATATATATATATATATATATATATATATATATATATATATATATAAATGTTTTTTTTGGGGGGCGGGTACAAAATTTAATAATGGCTAAATACAGATCAATCAACATGATTTTAAAAACAATTAAAATAAAGGTTAGCTAACCATGTTTCGTTCTTCGCTCAACAAGCTAAATCGAGGAAAATACGATTTTAAAAAATAAAAAAGTCATGAATATGGCGGGGCAGAAAAAAAGCGAAAAATAAACGGGGGAAAATTACATAAAAACTAAATTAAGTCATAAAAGATTTTCCTTTTGCTTGCAAAGAGAAGGCCTCAAAGACCTAATAAAAATAGTTTCTAGAATTTTTAAATGAAAGGGTGAGGGCGCAAAATCGTAAACATGTCAGCACTCAAATTCGTGGCACACGCATGGTTATTTATAAGGTGCTCGCAAATCGCAGAACCATACGTATTATTCAGACCATCCGAGGGTGAAAAATGTCCATTACGAATCTTTGATGGTACATGTTGTTTCAAACGGAAATCCAATCTTTGCGATGTTCGCCCAACATAGTGCGCACTGAAACTACATTTAAATAAATCAATAATATAATTATTATGGTGGGAGGGAAAGAGCATCTTTGCAAATGGACAACATAGGTCTATGACGATAACATAGGTCTATGACGACAACATAGGTCTGGTTGGAAAAAACAACGCGTGGATTCGATGCAAAATAACACCGTTGCACAGACAAAGAGATTTGCTTAGCAAATCGGTCACTGATATTACCTAGCCAAGGTAGACGTAGGTAAACAGGACATCTATTAACTATAATTTCTTTAGGTTTGTAAAAATTGGAAACTTTCTTATTAATAGTAGTTTCAATAATATCTAAGAAGTCATTCATAAAAAAGGATTGCAGCCCCCCTACTAATTATGTCAATGTAGAAATTGCTAGGTAGTTATTTTGTTCTAAGGATTTTTCCTAGTTTATGTAATGGTTGAATATTATTTCAATAAACAAGTTACGCAACTGAAAGTTTTATCTCTGTATCTTTTGTTTATAAATTTCTCCGCTTAATCGTGGAGTAAATGTCGTCACAATATTTAAGAATTAAATTTGAATTGTTTAATTTAAAACACGGAATACGAGATAAATGTAAAAAATACTTATTCCATAGAGTTTCAAAGATAGGCTCTTCTCCTCAGAGTTTGCAAAAGGAATATATAGATATCTTTTTGTTATTCATGTTTTTTTCCTCTTAGAGATATTATATACCTTGGTGTAGTAGGCCGTTTGGGATATTAAAATTGACAGTTTGTAAGCATGTTTAAGTGCAAGAACGCGACTCTCGTGTAAATGTTATAACATGGCACTTTTTTTTTAATTTAGGAAACGAACAGAATATTCTGGAAAGCAAATGAGTTAAATGTAATAAACTTTTATAACGCTTTTATCATCTTGTTTCACGTAAATAAATGCTGCTTTAAAAGAAAAGAAAATGCGCGTATAATTGTTGACTTTCTTAAATTTGAAATTTTAAGATTCATTTCATGGCGATCGTAAAAACGCCATCCGATTCCATATATATATATATATATATATATATATATGTGTGTGTGTGTGTGTGTGTGTGTGTGTGGTGTGAGTTTCATTATAGAAACGTTGATTAAATTTGAATGAAATAAAATACGTATCAAGTGCGTTTGAAAGCCAAATCACAACGTAATATTAGGAAAATAAACAAATATTTTACTTGTTTGAAATTTATAACATAAATATATTTCGGAGCTAAACTCTATCCTCAGTATGTTGTTTTCTTTCTTTTTTTTTCGCTTCTTTCTTGTCATGTTGTAAGATTGGAGAAGAAAATAAATATATTATATATTTCACACGAGTAAAATGCTTGTTTATCTATTACGGTATTATTTCGCTTTTAACTGCACTTGAGGCCTGTTTCGTTATATATATGTATATGTATATATATATATATACATATATATGTATATATATGCATATATATATAAATATATATATATAAATATATATATAAATATATATATATATGTGTGTGTGTGTGTGTGTGTGTGTGTGTGTGTGTGTGTGTGTGTGTGTGTGTACAGAGAAGGAAAGTTGGATTTAAAATTTGTGAATAAAAATTTACAACATATTTATATTTCTATTACGAATACAAAAATTTAAATATTTTTTTCTTATTCTATGGAGTTTCGATGAATAGTTTATACCCTCAGAGGAAACGTAGCTAGTAAAATGATATTCCTAGGCAGTCTATAAATTGTACTTATCAACGGATCATTTTAAAACTAGTTTTAAAATAAAACATGGTTGTTTGAAAGCTGATAACACGCCGAAAGAAATAGAATGAAATATTATATTTTAAAAAAAAAAGTCCCGAATCGATGCGGAATTGCTTAATAACAGTAAAATAATCTGATATCAAAGAAAAAGTTGGATATTTTAATGCATATAAGGATATTATATAGTAAAAAAAAATGAAATTCAAATGGACTGAGATTAAAATCCAATGCAAAAGTAGCACCCTAAAAATTTCTCGGAGAAGAGATTCATTGCAAATGATTAACAAAGGCTAATATCAACTTCCGGCAAAAGAAATACGTTAATATTAGGTCATATTCGTTTAATCCGATACAAAACTTATCTAAGGACATGAAGTCTAGTTGAGAAGTTTCGAAATACATATCGAACGAACGTATAGACACACAATAACAAAGTGCATATACATATAATGATTACATATATATTTGTGTATGTGCGTATATATATATTATTTGGTGAGGAGGGCGGCTAGTCTCCCTGAAGGATTAAAAACAAGACCTTCCAACGGGCGAATGCACTCTTTTTCTGGGTCAACGGCCAACTAGCACCGCGTGTATTTGTGTGTGTGTGTGTATATGTGTATTGGGGTGGAGAGGGCTCCCGTAAGCCGTGGTGAAGGCAACCTTTCTAGGAGAAGCAAATCTCTGATTTAAAAAGCCATAAAGCGGAAGACCATTACCCGCATTTGTTGCTAGCTATCTTGCTCTTGCTTGTTGCTGGATCTCAACATTTTGAACCGAGAGAGAGAGACTTAGCTGTCGTACAAAGCTAAGACTCTGTAACATCATATTTGTATAGATACTTCCTCAGGCATTTGGGCTCATGGATTTTAAATGTCTGAGGGAGTGGCACTCGTCTGACAAGACGTTGAAATTATCATATATATACATATAGTACTACAAGTATTCGTTTCTTATCGTTGAGCACTTTCAGTTGAATTAAAAGTCGGTCAATTTAGCTCTTATGCATAGATCATCGTATAAGGATTAGATCACTGTCTGACTGACGTAAATGAACATTTAAAATTAAAATGTTTAAAATTCAACGTTATTTCACGCGGTTAATAGTAGCCGAATTGATTAGGCATTCGCTAATCGAGCCAGAGATGTCTCGTGTTGCGGGATTCAAAACGTTCGACTGGTATTAATCGTAAAACCCTGCACTGAAGATTCCCGAAAGGATGAAACACTAGTGTCTTTAGGTATTTAATTATTATAGTAAAAAAATAATTATATATATATATATATATATTTAACCTGATATATATATATATATATATATATATATATATATATATATATATATATATATATATACACTTGTGCCCGATATTATTCATACCCCCCCTGGAAAATTGAGTTTATTAGGTGTAACTTTGTAAGAATTTATTGTTTACGTCCATATTGATACATATTCTTAATAAACCTCTTCTTATCATTTTCGTCATTTTAAAATCTCGGGATACTTGTAATAAAAGAAATATACAGCTATTTATAAAATCTGCAATGTTCAAAAATAATCATACCCCCTTATTTTTTCAGTATTAATCGAGTTTCTGACTGTTTGTTTCCTGTTAGATTTTTATTTCGAATGCTTTTATACAACCTTTGATTAATTTCATTTCTGTTTTTTGCATTTTTCAGAAATTAAAATGATATCAACTGAAAACCAATAAAAGAATAAAAATTATTAGAATGGGGAAGAAAAAAGAGCTTAGTAATGATCTTAGGACTAAAATTGTGAATTCACATAGGGATGGTTTAGGTTACAAGTCAATTTCCAAGAAATTTGAGGTCCCTACAGCAACAGTACAGAGCATCATCAAAAAATTCCAGAGCCACCACACAACAAACAACTTGATTGGTAGAGGAAGGAAAAGGAAACTGTCTGCTAGAGCCACCAGGAATATTGTAAGAAGTGTTAATGCAAATCCAACCACCACTACTAAGGACATTTTAGAAAATCTGGAGTCTTCTGGCATAAAAATATCACGGCAAACATTGCAAAGGACTCTGCATGAAAATGGTCTGAAAGGAAGAAGACCAAGAAGGACTACATTGCACACCGGAAACACCTTGCAGCACGTCTAAAGTTTGCTAGGACCCATGTGAATTCTCCAGAGTCCATTTTCTCAAGTATTTTGTGGACTGACGAAACAAAAATTGAATTGTTTGGCCATATGTATGCTTCTTATGTTTGGAGGAAGAAAGGAGAAGCTTACAACCCAAAGAACACCATACCCACGGTGAAACATGGTGGTGGCAGCCTAATTTTGGGGGGCTCCTTTTCGGCTAGTGGTCCAGGTAGTTTGGTCAAGATAGATGGAACCATGAAGAAGGAGCAATATTTGGAGATACTCCAGAAAAACATTAGACAGGATGCGGAGAAGCTCCATTTAGGACAAAACTGGATCCTTCAACAGGAAAATGATCCAAAACATACTGCCAAAATAGTCAAGAAATGGTTTGAGGATAATCAAATTAATGTTTTGGAATGGCCTAGCCAGAGTCCCGACCTGAACCCTATCGAAAACTTCTGGCACATATTGAAAACTGAGGTTAAAAAGCGGAAACATAGAAATTTGAGGGATTTGGAGAACTACTGCATTGAAGAATGGTCAAAAATCAGTGTTGATGCTTGTAAAAACGTTGTTGATAAATATCCAAAACGGTTACAGGCAGGTATTAAGAATAAAGGGCATGCTATTGACTATTAGTAAGAGAGGTATGAATAATTTTGAACTAGTGTCATTATTGTTTTTCTTTGTATAATGTTTCAAACTTGCATAATTTATTTATTTGTTGAGTTTAAATTAAATGCTTATGCTTGAGTAATTGTTTGAAATCCCTTTAATATTGTCTACCTTCTGGTTTGAGCAATATTCTTATAAAAATCTCAAAGATCCGAGGGGTATGAATAATATCGGGCACAAGTGTATATATCAAGTTAAAGTTATTCAAGAGGTAAAACTCGTGAATTAAAACGAAGTTAATATGAGTGCTAATTAAAAAAAAGCAAAATATAATATGATTATATATAAAATGTAATATTATAATATTATATATATTATAATTATATATTATATTTAAAAAATATTCTAGCTGATATCGAAATCAAAACCTGAAAACAGTGAGTTAAGTACGATAAGCACTAGGCCAGCTTTACATGATCGTTAAAAACTGTTTTCAAATCTACTCATTCTTTATATAAGTAATCTGTCATGGGAATCATTCACCCATGCGCATTCGTGAAACTTTAAAAAAATAAATAAAAATCCAATAACCCCTCCCCAACGTTTTAATTTTTACATTATGACCCTCTATGCAGGGGTTCTTTTCCGGATAAAACTGATTTAAAAGTTTTCCACATGTCTGACTTTCCTATATACCAAATTCCAAGCCTGTACACGAAGAATTAGTTGAATATATAGGTTGAGAAGTGTCCGTACACACGTACATTCTCACTTTTATAGATATATAGATAATACATGTATAAACACATACATGCGTATATATTTATGTCAATATACATTATATGTAGAAATATACATATTGATTTCAAATGCTAAACGTGAGAGCACTCATATTTAAAATCGCGTTACAAAATCTGTCTTATTTTTGTACTCGATCACACACAACATAATGCTTTTCATAATGTGATATCGGTATTATTTTATTTCGAGTCGAATGTAAATAGGCTTTTAGTTGAATATAGAATAAGTGTTTGTTTGTTTTTTTTACTTATTTAATGTGTTTGGATATGTCACATTTCGCAGTGGAATACTCCCCTCCCCAAACACACACACACACACACACACACACACATATATATATATATATATATATATATATATATATATATATATATATTGTGTACAGAAAGTTGTTAGATGAGACAAGTCATTGGTACCTCGGTTTCAAGCCCGATAATTAGGACCGTTTAAGATATCCTTATCAAGCTCTCTTCAGCCAATATTCGTCTCAGACGAACCGACGATGAAACCGACGGTACTAATGACTTGTCTCTTCTAACAACTTTCTGTACACAGAATATAAATAAGCTCTTATATTTCGGATTTTCCTTTTAATTGAGCACTCTGCTGGATAACTTTTTCCAAAAAAAACTAATCATATATATACATATATATTATATATATATATATATATAAGATACTGATAGAATTCAGATGAGAATCTTGATAGATATTACTTGAAGTAATACTTTCATAACCCTTTCTATGTATTCCTTTGTCAAGCAGTAAATTCTTAAATCGAATATATGCCTCTATATGTTGTTTTTTTCAGAATGTAAAATTAAACCACGAAACTTATATATATATATACATATATATCATCAGAAAATAATTAGCTCTAATAATAATAAAATTAATAAACTACAAAATACAACTATACAAAATACATCGGACTGTAACTGTAGAAGAAAAAATAAATGTCCCCTACAAGGCTCATGTAAAATTAAAAATGCTATCTATAGCTGCACAGTATCAAAAACTCCAAATATACAAGAACCTATCAATAGCCATAACTCAACTACCAGATTAAATAATAACACCAACTTAAATCAATCTACCGATCAATTACTAACCAACCCACCACATTATAATCCAACAATAGACCTAACGGAAAATAATCATAATAATCAAGAGGTAATATATATTGGTTCCACATCTAGCCCAATAAAACATAGAATTTCAACGCACAAACATTCTTTTAAAAATAACTCTCTATCAAACCAAACTACTCTATCCAACTATATTTGGCAACTAAAAAATAGCAATATTTCTTTCAACTTAAAATGGCAAATAATTGAGACCTGCAAATCATATAAACCAGGAGATAAATTTTGTACATTATGTACAAAAGAAACCCTAAAAATTTTAAAATATGAAGATATAAAAAGCACAACCAAACTAGTAAATTCAAGACATGAGCTTCTATCATGTAATCATAAACGTTGGTTTAAATTTAATAAATATAAACCACCTTAAATCATTAAAAATTACTCATTAGTAAAAATAGATTACTTTTTTTTTTTTTTTTTTTTAATAAATTAAGTTAGACCAATTACCGCCCTTAGACTCGTAAATCAAATAATAAATAAAGCCAATAACACATGACAATTATCTCCCCTTAAAAACTTGCAAAATAAATATTCTCTCTCTATAGATATTAACTGTAGCGTCTTTAAATCAAATTACGCTAACGGAAACAATTTACTGCACGAGCGTCGCCCTTTTAAAATTCATCATTCAATAAAATAAAAAGCTATAGCAAACATCTAAATGACTACTTTAAATACAGTTCCTGATTTCAAAAAAAGAAAAACTAAAAGGTAACTATATCTATATATTTTTAAATCAAATTTATTATGTAAATTCAAAAAAATATATATTTTTTCTACTCATTTCTATCTCTAACCTATACTAATTTTCTTATAAAATTTAAATCCAAACCTTTTACTTCAATTTTTCAGATTCATCTGCCTTACTTTTAATGCTAGGTTTATTTTTGGTGTCTTTTCAATTCAATAGAAATCCTCCTAAATTTGCTGATGAGGAGACCGTGCTTACCAAAAAAAACTATGTATAATTGTTCTACGTGACTTCATGTATACCACAAAAAAAGCACAGATTTCCGAAACGATCGTACAGATAATTGACTTTGTTGTTGTTCCTTCTTATGAAACTGATTTTTAATTTAATTAAAATTTGACTTTTAAATTTAAAAAAAAAAATTTTTTTTAATTTTTAAATTATAAATCACATTACTTAATATATATATATATATATATATATATATATATATATATATATAATTTCTTATCGTTGAGCAATTTTAGCTGAAATAAAAAAAAATTGGTCAATGTAGCTCTTATGCTCAGATCATTATATAATGAGTACATCAGTCTGAGAGAAGATAAAAAGAATTTAAAAAATGAATGTGTAAGTTTCAACAATATTTCCAGTAGGTTAACGGTAGCCGATTGGATTAGGTCCTTGCTTATGAAGCCAAAGATGGCTTCTGTTGCCGGGTTCGAATCTATGGACCGGTGTTAATCGTGACACCTTGCACTGATGATTCTCGAAAGGATTAAACGCTAGCATATGTAGGTATTTAATAATTATTATAGTAAATAATAATAATATATATATATATATATATATATATATATATATATATATATATATATATACACTACTTCAGTCTTTGACAGATTATGGATACCCACGAAGGGGCCCTTGCACATTAAATTTTTGTGGCAAGAGGTACGCAATCCCCAACCAAACCACTTCTGAGTCAGCATTGTTAATACAGCGCCTAAAAATCTCAAATGGTCACTCATCTGGTACTAACCAGGCTTAACTTCGGTGATCTGACGAGAACCGAAGTGTCAACGCGATTATGCCGCATATATATATAAGATATGTTATTTAATGCAGATTTCGTATTTATTTCTAAAGCGCAAATTCTCTATTATCCATTATATTGTACGCAATATTAAAAGTTAAAAAAATATATACTATGCTGCCATCAGCTGAAATCAGAACCAAGACATTCAGTGCCCCAACTATCGTCTTAATTTAGCGATTCAACATTCGTTGTTAGCGTCTGAGCTATCGTTAAGTGAATAAAAACGGCTAAAAATTACGCGATTTCAAGCTGAAAAGGTATATGTATGCATGCTCAGAAATTAACTGATTTTATCCTGTCAGAAGGTCAACTATGTTTTTCTTTTGTTCATTTTGACCCATGTTAACATTTATTTCTACATGCGAACAGCAAACCAAATGTGTTCCCGTGATCCAAATACTCTATTATAAAGTTTCAATATGTAGAAAGAAAAAAAATTCAGAGAGGCGTTTAGTAGATACGTTTGGCACCCCCCCCCGATAAGGTTACTTCTGTTGTAAATATATATATATATATATATATATATATATATATATATATAGTGAATGAATGACAAAAACTATATTTCAAAGTTCATGATGTAGATCATCTTAGAATTTATTCCTTTAATTCAGTTGACATTTCCAATTCTTGACAGTATATGTTTCGTAGCAGAAAATCGATCACTTAGTTTGTATATCAATTAGTTAATCTATTTTCCACTTTATTCATCAGAAGAAATAGCAACAATCAATTAATAAAAAGAAAATAACGTGCGTTTTGACATGATTAAAATCAGTAAATTGAAATAGAAGCTGTAAATACCTTATAATATGCTTCCATTGCGCCATTTTGAAGTTTAAAAATCATATATATATATATATATATATATATAAGTATATATTTCATAAGTTGGAAAGCTATAATAAACATCCATATGAATACTTTGACCTTAGTTGCTGATTTCAAAAGGCAAACAATTAAAAGATACATCTGCCTATACTTTTAATGCTAGCTTTATTTATGGTGTCTTTTACATATATTAAAAACCCTTCCCAATACTTTGCTGATGAGGAAACTTTGTTTGTTAAAAATACTATATGTAAAAACTATTGTCCGTGGCTTAATGTCTACCACAATAAAAACATTGTTTTCTGAAACGATCGTATAAATTATTGATTTTGTTGTTGTTCCTTCTTGTGAAACGGATTTTTAATTTAATTCTAATTTGAATTTCAAATTGTCAATCACATTACTGAATATATATATATATATATATTAACAAATGTTTGTTGAAATAATTATCATCACTTCAAATGAATATCACTTCAACGTATAAAAACGTTACCAATACAAAGATAAAATAAACAACAGCAAAAATGAGAAAAGACTTGGTGCATAGAAAAAAAACAATTTTATTAGGAAAAGAAAGAAAAAATTAGAGCTAAAAAGTTCACTAGCTTTCAGCTGCTATAATTCTGCTCTCGGCAACAAAGAAAGTTCTTTGTGTGATAACAATTACGAAAAATAGAAAGAAAGAGAGACGGGTTGAGAAGGTTTTTTTTTATTTTGCTTACTAATATGATATGATTCCACCAACGTAAGATTTTTAGAAATGTCGAAATACTTTAGCAAAGTCGAAAAGATTCCGTTACATTTGTTTTCAATTTAAGCTTATATTTTGTTATTTCGTCTATTTTGTGGTTGAAATATCTGCAGACAAAGATATCTTATCTGAAATGATGTTCAGAGAGTCTTCTTTTATAGCGAGGAATTTATTTCCTTATTTATTTAAGGGATAACCCGAAAAAATGCACATAGTTCTTCGTTTAATAACTTCTCTGAAGAGAAAAGAAGTCCGGAAAAAATAAACTGCCTCGTTCCTTCTTTGAGTTGAGTTAGAATAGAAATATTCTTTTTACGTAGAAATACTGCAGCTTGAGACGTATCCATTTTCTTCAAACCTTAGAAGAAAATATCAAGTATTAGTGATTTCATCTTTACTATTGAGAATATTTTAAACATGTTTCTATGCTCTTGCAAGCTGGTATTTTTCCGACATACTAAACTACCAAGTCCTCGACAGATTTCTTGGCTTTACTTGAAGTAGATTTCTTTCAGTGAGATAAAAATTTGTCATGTAACTTGGACGCAATCATTTCAACAAAATTAACTTCGTCAAATAACTAACATGATTCCATTTCACTATTTTAACGTCCTGTCCGAACTTCCAACTTGAGCTTCAATTTATAACAACACGTAGGAATGCGTAGATCAATTAACTGACAGGGCTGCTGGGAAAATGGTGGGATCGTTCTACCGTTCCAGTAGATATCTCCCTGCTGATGCAATTCTCTACTTGTATCAGAGCGAAGGGCGTCCAAAGATGGAGTACTGTTGCCACATATAGGCAGGAGCTGCTAGAACCAGCTCATCCTGCCTTGACAGAATTCAAAATAGACTTTGTAGTCTAGTTGGGGATGCCCTTTTCTATTCAATGGAACCTCTTTCCCACAGAAGAGACGTCGCCAGCCTGTTTCTGCTTTAACATTATTTTCATTACAAGTGCTCGTCTGAGCTCCAATCTATGGTTCCCTCTGGACTGACTTTCACGAAAAACAATCGTCTAGCTGAAAACACTATCAATAATTTCCCCGAATCGTTATCTGTGCTTAAATCTAAACGTAGATTCCATAAACAGAGCTTCTTTCTTAGAACTGCACGCCCCTGGAACTCTTTTCCGTTTTCCTGCTTTCCAACTGACTACAATATGGTTGTATTCAGGTCCAACCCGAACAAATTCTTGATGGGCCATCCCCTTAAGTAATCTAATTTACCAAATTTCTACTACCCACGGTGACTGACATTTTCCCCTTGACCACTGTACACTCATTAACCGTTATCCTCGAGTGGCCTCCGAGCCCTTGTAAAAAAGTCAACCCAAAAAATTCTACATGTTAAAGACAACAGAGGGCTTCTGTTTAAATAGACCTTTATTAATTTATGTCAATATTTCTGATGATCTTTAAGGTATTCTAGTGTGTTCGAATGTTTTCCTCCTAAGGTCTTAGCAATGAAGAACTATGTAGAAATTACACATTAAAAGAATTAAGCATAAAAGTTAAATGAAAAGAATTATCGATAAGAAACCATAAATACTGGATGATTAATTAATTTGTCAACGTAATTTGCAATATAATAATCTTCATGAAGTCGCTCGCACATTTATGAGTGGGTATATTAAGAAGTTCGTTTTGGTTATTTTTAAATAAAAAAGCAACCTTTAATATCAACGACAGGGCGAGAAAAACTCAACTTTATAATTATATATATATATATATATATATATATATATATATATATATATATAATTATTTTTTTACTATATATATATATATATATATATATATATATATATATATATATATATATATATATATATACTAGCAGTTCAGCCCGGCTTTTATCGGTCCCTATGTACTGTTTATACATTTTATGTACTGTGCATATATATATATATATATATATATATATATATATATATAATAAAATAAAAAATACAATTAGATTTACCAAAATAATCCAATGTGGTAAAATTAAAGTATATTATAAATATTACAGAATTAATATTTATAAAGTTATCTCAGCCAGATGTAAAAGTTCGATAAAACCAAATAGGAGATAGAGCTTATAATATGAGCAAACAATTAATAAAACATGTTAAAAAACACTTTGAAATTAGTTAAAAACATATTTAATCCTAAAAGGAAACACTAGATTAGTGGATAGTACTTAATCCGCGGAGTTTCGAAGAAATACTTTCCTTCTCATCAGAGGGTAGGAATTTATATCTATATATATTTATATCTCTGCAGTAGAATGAAAAGCATATCTTATTTTTCTTTTATTAATATTATTGGAATTTTTTCCTTTTTTCCTTGTACACATTTTTGTGTATTTTTACATGGACTTCTGCCTTCGGATTATTATGGACCATCTTCTTCCAATTATGGGATTTTTGGATTTTACTTGTGCAAATGGAAATTCAATTAACTTGCTTGAAATTATATACTTGGATTTTACCGTCACTGGATTATTTATCTTCCACCAGACTATACATTCATGTGTAATCACCTTTTTACTTCACCATATTCCCTCTGCTTCACTTTTTTTTTTCAAGTAAGATCTTTGACTTACTTGTTGTTTCATCAAATACTTTCTGATCCCGCATTTTGCTAATTCCTACCCTCTGATGAGAAGGAAACTACGCGGATTAAGGACTATCCACTTATCTAGTGTTTCCTTTTCAGATTAAATATGTTTTAACTCATTTCAAAGTGTTTTAACATGTTTTATTAACTGTTTGCTCGTATATATATATATATATATATATATATATTAAAATTTGACTCATGTCAAGGTAACCTACATCTAAAATTTCAAGTGTTTAAACCCAAAATTAACGGATGAGTTTGGTAGAGCCTGCAAAGGCCAACTCTGCAAACTTTAACCTCTTGGCAGCCAAATTCTTGCCCCAAAACTGATTAAAATGTGAAATTTCAAATGTTTACACCACAAATTGGCTGAATAGTTTGCTAGAGACTGCAAAGGTAAAATCTTTTGGACATTGACTTCTTGGCAGCCAAATGTTTGACCAAAAACTGATTAAAAAGCTTGCCTTATGTCTGAATACACTTTATATAAGATTTCAAAAGTTTAGACAAGTGTTGCGTACTTCATTCTTGGTATTGAATTCGTTTTATTATCCTAAGGTTGGCCATACTCACGTAATACTTTTTGTTATTCATGTATTTTTTGCAAATATATTTGCTTGAAGACTAATGGTTTCTTTGAAGTATTTATTTTGTATTTTTATTTTGTATATTGGCCAATTTTCGTATTTTGCTATTTTTTCGCTGCTTCTATTTTAATATTAACAAGGCCGATAGCCATTAGTCGCGTGCTCTCGTGTACTGAATGAATGTGTGAATGTAGAGTTGACATGAACTTCTTAAAGATAAACCAAAATGGAAGAAAAATGGGCTGCAATAACTTAAATAAATAAAAAGTAAATGACTTAGAATGACTTTAATGAACTTAAGGATGAATTGAATGACCTTAACAATGACTTGAATGCTTAAAAAATAATTGGAATCCTTCAAAAACAACTTGAATGATGTGGAGAATGACTTGAATGACTTTGAGACTGACTGGTTGTTAAGTTGGCGATCATTTTACATTAAATTAATACAGAAACAGTCGCAATTTTTCTCACGAGCCTTCACAAACTGTTTCATAATGCCATGTTTTATGTGAAGAGGAGGAAACACAATTTTAGAATGCTCCACTAAAGGATATTCCAGAACATTGTGGGGGGCAGGAATCAGTTAACTACGCAGAGATCAATCTTTTTAAAATCCAGTGTTATAATTTGGCCCTGCTATCCATCCATTTATCTTGGCATTGTTTCCAATCATCCTGATCTTCTTCTTGCCACTGGACTCAAACAGTGCCGATTCAGGAGAAGTGTGGTTGGAGATTGTGCAATCCTTGCTCACAATTACACGCGCTTCTGCCCCTAAGGGGTATATTTTGTCTTTCAAGACTGAACGGAAGCATGGCTATCCATCAAACAGAAGAAGCAAGGAAAATTCAAGTAGCCACCATGTCGACCGAGAAGAAACCCAGCCATTTTCTAAATCAACAGATATGATCCATTCGTACTGTCTATATGAAATCCTCTCCAGAACAAATTTGATTTCACCCTATTTTCTTTGAGGGTCGTTGAATGATCTAGAGCAACTGATTCATAAGTTGCCATTGCCATTAAGAACACATTTAAAACGTCTTCATGAACTGTCTTCAAAACGGTACCAATCTTGAGAATAATATTGTTCGATACTAAACTGCCGCAACAGGTCGACAACGTCGTTGCAATATACTATGTCGTTTTCCTGAAATGATATTGCAGGAATTCAATATAGCGCTTTCTGTAGAAGGTTATGAAAGTTCCAGGCTGAAGTATATTTTTTCTTTCAGTCTTAAGGCTAAAAGTTCAGAAGATTCTTTGGAAATGGTGAGGTCTCTATAAGAGCATTAAGTTCTCCTTGAGAGAAAAAGCTATAATAATGAGGAAAGAAAACAAAACGACATTTGAAATATATATATATATATATATATATATATATAGATAGATAGATAGATATATAGATAGATAGATACATACATACATACATAATTTGGTGATATATGATGATTTCAACGTCTTGTCAGACGAGTGCCACTCCCTCAGACATTTAAAATCCATGAGCCTGAATGTCTGAGGGAGTATCTATACAAATATGATGTTACAGAGTCTTAGCTTTGTACGACAGCTAAGTCTCTCTCTCGGTTCAAAATGTTGAGATCCAGCAACAAGCAAGAGCAAGATAGCCAGCAACAAATTAAACTGCAGACCAGCTTAATGCGGGTACTGGTCTCCCGCTTTATGGTTTTTTTAAATCAGAGATTTGCTTCTCCTAGAAAGGTTGCCTTCACCACGGCTTACGGGAGCCCTCTCTACCCCAATACACATACACACACACACACACACACAAATATACACGGTGATAGTTGGCCGTTGACCAAGAAAAAGAGTTCATTCGGCCTTTGGAAGGTCTTGTTTTTAATCCTTCAGGGAGACTAGCCGCCCTCCTCACCAAACAAGTCTGGTGGTGGATACATACATACATACATACATACATACATACATACATACACCCATATATACACTCACGCATATATACATACAATGGAATTGCCGGCAGAAAACAAAGAGTTCGGAAAGTAGTATCCTGGGGTTTTTAACTATTTCTTTACAGTAGAGAGTATGTAATGGTCCACAATAAAGTCACGAGAATACCCGATCGGGAAGACCAGTTCTATGTAATAAATGAGCAGGACATAAAACAACAGAGTA
Source organism: Euprymna scolopes (assembly GCF_053919585.1). Taxonomy (NCBI): domain Eukaryota; kingdom Metazoa; phylum Mollusca; class Cephalopoda; order Sepiida; family Sepiolidae; genus Euprymna; species Euprymna scolopes. The sequence goes on along the minus strand of NC_136501.1, from coordinate 93,274,444 downwards.
CATACGTGCTCGTTTCTAAACGAGGAGAAAGTAATTGCTTAATGTTGTATCCTTGAACTGATTTCTTATTCTTAGAGATATGTTGGGGGTAGACATACCTCTAATCTGTTTTAATATACGTTTTGTCCTGCAGATTTTTCTTTTTATATAGTTCAGTTCGTATTCACTACTATAAGTGGACAAATAGAGGATTGGTCGTCTTCAGAACCAAGCAATTCCAATTAAGGCAAGCTTTTATACGCTAGAATAGGAATTTCGCTGTAGTGTGCAATTAGCCTAATTGCTGACTTCCGGTTTGGATAAACCAACGAATTTCCGTTCTTCCTGCTAATGCCCTTCGTTTTGAATGTACAGAAATAGCAGTCATCGAAATGTGTTCTATTTTGTTCACGCCAGACTATTGGTATACTAAAGCGGAGTGATTCTATTCGTTTTTGTCCACTGTTGAAGGTGGGCAACACATGCTTGCATACAATATGGGGTTCTCAATGCCTTATCTTGATCACCCAGCGATACTTTGAAGTAAACAAGATGAACACGCTTCACAAATTCACGAATCAAAAATCCAATCGTATATTCGTCGTAAATATAGCAATTTATATCTGCATTGTTCAAACCATGTCGCCTAGGTAGTGATGCAGTCATGTTTAATTTTTTATCCGAAAAATCTGCAACGAAAGTAAAAAATTGCACTTAATTATTTCCTGTTTGATTTATAAATGAATTCCGGTACTCATGCAGAGAGTTATCCGTGCTGAAATAATAACGTTATTATTTAAAAAGCAATTCTTAACATGGGGACTAGAGGGTGTTTTCTACCTATTCTGTACTTTAACCATACAATTGAATAAAAAACATATCATAAAACTTTAATTTAACGTTGAAATACGATTTAAAAAAAAATAGCGCGGATCACTCTTAGCATTAGCACCTGGATTCCTAACATTAAGAAAATAACACTTATTTTGACCCAGAACTCAACAAAATTCGAAAATAGGGCCAGATAAATGTTCTTAATACGAAATAGTCGTTAATGTTTCAATATAAGTTTAACAAACTGTTTGTTTCTGACGATGCAACGGGATTACTTCACATGATTCACTTGATTCCACGCAGTCACTAAAGGGGCTACCATTTACTTGCCGGTGGCCAACGAAAATATTCCACTTTTAGGAGATATAAGTCTGGGGTGCAAAGGGGGATTCCTCTGAGTCGTTTTTCTTCATTACCAAGCAGGATGTAAGGGGATTAACTCTTGAGTCAAAATTATCTTTTTAATTTATCTAAACTATTAAATGAGAACAGAATATCACAAATTCACTGACCCGTTTTCTGTTGGATTGCAACGTATGTTCCTCGCAATATAGCTAAACATATTTGAAATGTTTAAGCAACGTCGCCTATTAGAGTATATAGCCGTGCTAAATTATTGCTCCAAAAATCTGCAACAAAATGGAAAATAATGAAGCTAAATTACTTCCTGTCTGACTTATAATGGATTCTTAAAATTAAGAGAATAAACCTTTCTTTGAACCAGTAATCAATAAAAAAACAAACAATAAAACCCGCCAAAATCGGAAGATCTATTTACTACTCAGTGTCTATTCCTTATTAACTACAAACCTCATTTTTATAACAAATTTGACTTTCACTTTAAGGTTTTTGATGTCATAATCAATTAACACACATCACAATAATTGTAATTATGGAGCTACAATTTATATAGAAACACGCCTAATGTACTCTCATAGTTAGATAAATTATTCTAAAAAATAGCGACATAATCCACAGGCATATTTATTTAAAGAGAAAAGTAAAAACGGGTAGAGCTAAAATGACGGGTATGTGAAAGTATAAAACTATAACAACAAACGAGGATAGAAACGAATGAGTTAAAGAAATCGAAAGACTGAATAAGTTCGTAAAGAAATAGAATATGAAATGTCATGTTGCATGACAAAGTCAACAAATACATTATCCCCAAAAAAGGAAATGAATAAAACATACCGGTGATGCAAGCTAGTAATATCGAGAAAATGAACCAAAAAATAGCAACAGCTTAGCTTTGATATAAAACTTAACCTATATATATATATATATATATATATATATATATATATATATAAGTGGCGTTCGAAAAATAATGCCGCAAATATTTTCTCCCTTCTGAATGGATCCAATAGCATTGTTATAACAGAACTTACGCACCCATTCCCTGAAAATTCCATTTCTTTTGCAGATATTGACAGTGTAGGACTCTATGAAGCAACCACCGTCACAAACAGGGATGCATCATTGAATTCCCAGCAAAAGTGTATTGGGAATTGTGGTGACTATGTAGAAAATTAAATTATGTAGCATGAAAGGTCGCTGATTTTAATTGTATCACTCCCGTTTCCGTAGATCTTAAACTTTTGAGGTTAAGAATATAAGAAGTATTACTTTTAGAACGACATTTGTATAATAGAGTAACAAGATTAAAATTTTTTAAAAATATATTTATTCAATAACATAAAAAAGTAAAAAATAGTATTTATTAAATAACATATCAAGATCTAAAGTTAAACCAGGACAAAACTCAAACAAATCCAAATTACCTCCTCCGAACATCCTTGGGCTTATAACTAATTTAAATGATGTTGAAGCATTTCTCCTAACAAACACCCCGGATATCTTAGCACTAAGTTAGATCAACCTACACACCTCCATCCCCTCTAACTACTTTCACATGCCTGAATATTTCCCACTCTGCCGTAAGCACTCTGACAGACATATGCACGCGCTTAGAGTCTATATTCGAAACACCCTCCCCTTGACTAGAGAAACTAAACTAGAATCGGACAGTCCAGCCTTTATGTGCTTTAGACTTAACATGCAACATAATATAAGTTACTTTTATTTTCTCTACCACTCTCCCTCGACCCAGGACTTTACCCTAATAAACAAAGTCTCTGACAGCATAGATAAAGCACTTCCCCTCCACACTAGCGCACAAGTGCATGTATTTGATGACTTCAATGTTCACCACAACAACTGGCTTGGATTTTCTATTTACACAGACGCAGCTGGTAGTACAACACATAGCTTCTCTATATCTCATTCCCTATCACAGATGGTTACGGCTCCAACCCGTTTCTCTTACCAGCAAGAACAACACGCATCACGTTTAGATCTGTTTCTGACCACAGTTCCCGATGATTGTGTTATGAATGCCCACATCCCACTTGTGATAATAGTTGAAATCGCCTTAAACTCTAGAGTCAAAACGGAAGAGCCGTTGCTCAAAAAAATGAAATATTTTAAAAAGCTGACTGGGAAGTCATCAAGAATCTCATCAGAGACGCCCCTGGCGAAATATCTTTTCACTTCCTGTTGAACACTGCGCAAGTGAGACCACTGAATGGTTCAAAACAGCAATTGAAGCACATGTTCCCACGCAGAAGTTTTATAGCAATCCCCACTCTCCCCAATGGCTTACTTCTACTTGTGCAGCTGTTATCGCGCAAAGGCAGCATAGTACCGCAAATTTAACCGACATAATCCAGTTGAAACAGGAGAAGTATATAGAAGCCAGAAATAACTGTAAGAAAGAAATAGCGACAGCTAAGAGAGAATTTACTGAAACCACCAAAAACGCATTGAAGCACAGAAATTAGGAACCTGTAACTTCTGGAAAATCTACAACAGTGTAGTAAATAATGGGCAATCAACAATTTCCTCGCTATACAACAATCATGGGGTTGTTTGCTCAGCAACCGAGAAGCCTAGCATGCTTGCCAGTCGGTTTGCCTCCAACTCAACACTGCAAACCATTCCCTCCCCGACTTTCCTTTGCAGACAGACGACACACTAGACGATCTGAAAATCACCCCTTCTAAGGTGCATGCTATCATAAAAAATCGTGACACTTCAAAAGCATGTGTACCTGACCTCATCCCGGCTGTGCTATTACAAAAGTGCTCCGCTTTACAACAAATGCCTTAATGAATATTGCTTTCCTGCCTGCTGGAAAACTGCTTCCGTGGTACCAGTCTTCAAGAATTTTGGCGAAAGAACTGACCCAGTAAATTACCGCCCCATTAGCCTCCTCTCTTTCGCCAAAAATATGTTAGTCCATAATTAATCAAGCTCTAGTCCAACACCCTACAGATACTAAACTTCTAACCGACCAAAAATATGGATTTAGACATCCGAACTATAATCTCTGAACCTATATACCATTCACTTGACAAAGCAGGGGAGGGTAGAGCCGTAGTTCTAGATATATCTAAGACTTTTGACAGGTTATGGCATGAGGGTCTTCTCAGGAAAATCAGATCATACGATATCACTGGAAGAATACTTAACATAATTAAATCCTTCTTAGATAAAAGAAAAATCCAGGTTGTCTTCGATGGTCGTACATCTAAACAATATGATATAAATGCAGGAGTGCCGCAGGGGTCTATCCTTGGACCTGTGTTATTCCTAATATTCATAAATGACCTCCTTGACAAAATTGTCTGTGAGATGGGTATATATACTGACGACACCACACTCTATGATAGACAGAACATAAAAACAAATAAAAACATATCTAAGGAAATGGCAAAAACACTATAGGAGGACGTCCGATCTGTAGTGGAATGGGAACAAAAATGGATGGTCACATTCAATGCTGCCAAGACTAAACTTGTTTCCTTCAATATCTACAAGAAACCTTCACTACCACAAATAGCAGTGGCCAAAGACTCTTCATTTGAAAGTACATCTTTTAAACTCCCTGGCCTAACGTTCACAGGAAACATGAGTTGGAAAAATTACATCGAGAGCATTGCCACGACCGCTGCGAAAAAGGTAGGTTCTCTCTACCGTACTAGAAAGCTACTAACGCCCAAAACTTCCCTGTGCCTCTATAAGGCAACCATTCGCCCATGTATGGAGTATTGTTGTCATATTTGGGCTGGTGCATCTGCTACTAGTCTCTCACTCCTAGACAAGGTTCAAAAGAGTGTCGGCAACCTGATAGGTCCTGAACTGTCATCTAAGATTCAGCCTCTGTCTCATCGATGAACTGTTGCATCCCTCTGCCTGTTCTACAAGTACTTAAACGGTGAATGCTCCGATGACCTGCAAGCACTTGTACCCCCTCGACGTGCCTACCCTCAACAACCTCGACAAGCAGAAAAATCTCACACCTTTACCGTTGAGATTCTTAGATGTAAAAGAGTCTTCTAGTTTCTTCCTCAGAACCGCTAGACTTTAGGTTTCCTGCTTCCCCAAATGTATTGAACCTTTTCTGCTGGAAAATTTGTTTTTTTTTACATCCTCACTCCAATTCCCAATATATTGAAATGAGATATTTGCCTACATGAATCTCACAAGAAAATCCCAAACATCCTAACATGTGCATTAGAGTAGCGCTTTCTCATAGATTCTCATTTATGTTTTTTTCTTGATAATCACTACTATAATTGAGTACCTATTTACAATGCATCCCCACGGGACAGAGTTAGACACCAGGGTCGTTTTTTTGTGTGGAGAAAAGGTACAAAAATAAAAACTGTCTCAGTCGTGAAGGATTTCTCCTCCATTGAAAGAGAACGAGAAATGGAAGCGCCGCATCTGAAGAACCGATGGTATTTATTTGCTCCCCCACCGAGCAATTTAGGCACAAGGCCGATTTTTAAAGTGAGGAGTGAAGAGGAAATGGGGACCAACTCCCCAGGGAGTAGGGGAGCTGGATAGTGACAATTGGTATGAAGCGTTGCCCCTACATTGACCAAGGTCTTATAAGTGGAGTTGCCCCCACATATGGTCTTTGCTTGCAGTATCTGTCGGAACAGATGGTATTTATTTGCTCCCCCACCGAGCAAATTAGGCACAAAGCCGATTTTTAATGTAAGGAGTGAAGGGGAAAAGGGGACCAACCCCCCTGGGAGTAGGGAAGCTGGATAGTGACAATTGGTATGAAGGGTTGCCCCTACATTGACCAAGGTCTTATCTGTGGGGTCCCCCCCACATAGGGTCTTTGCTTGCAGTATCTGCCGGACCAGATGGTATTTATTTGCTCCCCCACCGAGCAAATTAGGCACAAGGCCGATTTTTAATGTGAGGAGTGAAGGGAGGGGGAAGGGAAAAAGAGGACCAGCTCCCGAGAGGTGGGAAATGGGAGCTGGTTAAGGGTCAGGCATGTGGGGTTGCCCCCACATCTGGTCTTTGCTAGTCATAGCTAGTCATAGCTTGCAGTATCTGCCGGAACAGATGGTATTTATTTGCTCCCCCACCGAGCAAATTAGGCACAAGGCCAATTTTTAATGTGAGGAGTGGAGGGAGGGGGAAGGGAGAAAGGGGACCAGCTCCCTGTGAGGTGGGAAATGGGAGCTGGTTAAAGGTCAGGCACGTGGGGTTGCCCCAACATCTGGTCTTTGCTAGTCATAGCTAGTCATAGCTAGTCATAGCTTGCAGTATCTGCTAGAATAGATGGTATTTATTTGCTCCCCCACCGAGCAAATTAGGCACAAGGCCGATTTTTAATGTGAGGAGTGAAGGGAGGGGGAAGAGAAAAACGGGGACCAGCTCCCGAGAGGTGGGAAATGGGAGCTGGTTAAAGGTCAGACATATGAGGTTGCCCCCACATCTGGTTTTTGCTAGTCATAGCTAGTCATAGCCTGCAGTATCTGCCGGAACAGATGGTATTTATTTGCTCCCCCACCGAGCAAATTAGGCACAAGGCCGATTTTTAATGTGAGGAGTGAAGGGAGGGGGAAGGGAAAAAGGGGACCAGCTCCCGAGAGGTGGGAAATGGGAGCTGGTTAATGGTCAGGCATGTGGGGTTGCCCCCACATCTGGTCTTTGCTTGTCATAGCTAGTCATAGCTTGCAGTATCTACCTGAACAGATGGTATTTATTTGCTCCCCCACTGAGCAAATTAGGCACAAGGCCGTTTTTAATGTAAGGTTAAAACCAGCTCCCCTAAAAGTAGGCAAAAAGGGGGCACTCTGGTTACCAAAAATAATAATTGTCCCAGTATAGAGGGTTTCCCCTCCATTGCCTGGTACAAATTATCTTAAGTGCAGCATCTGCCTGAACAGATGGTATTTATTTGCTCCCCCACCGAGCAAATTAGGCACAAGGCCGATTTTTAATGTGAGGAGTGAAGGGAGGGGAAGGGAAAAAGGGGACCAGCTCCCGAGAGGTGGGAAATGGGAGCTGGTTAATGGTCAGGCATGTGGGGTTGCCCCCACATCTGGTCTTTGCTAGTCATAGCTAGTCATAGCTAGTCATAGCCTGCAGTATCTGCCTTAACAGATGGTATTTATTTGCTCCCCCACTGAGCAAATTAGGCACAAGGCCGTTTTTAATGTGAGGTAAAAACCAGCTCCCCTAAAAGTAGGCAAAAAGGGGGGCACTCTGGTTACCAAAAATAATAATTGTCCCAGTATAGAGGGTTTACCCTCCATTGACTGGTACAAATTATCTTAAGTGCAGCATCTGAAGAACAGATGGTATTTATTTGCTCCCCCACCGAGCAAATTAGGCACAAGGCCAATTTTTAATGTGAGGAGTGAAGGGAGGGGGAAGGGGAAAAGGGGACCAGCTCCCGAGAGGTGGGAAATGGGAGCTGGTTAAAGGTCAGACATGTGGGGTTGCCCCCACATCTGGTCTTTGCTAGTCATAGCTAGTCATAGCTAGTCATAGCTTGCAGTATCTGCCGGAACAGATGGTATTTATTTGCTCCCCCACCGAGCAAATTAGGCACAAGGCCGATTTTTAATGTGAGGAGTGAAGGGAGGGAGAAGGGAAAAAGGGGACCAGCTCCCGAGAGGTGGGAAATGGGAGCCGGTCAATGGTCAGGCATGTGGGGTTGCCCCCACATCTGGTCTTTGCTAGTCATAGCTTGCAGTATCTGTCGGAACAGATACTACACTTTGATCTTGCCCCGAAGGCCAAGGTAAGGGTCTATCAAGTAGCATAATGGAGTAGCTATCTTTGTAAGTATCGTTATGCAAATTGACCACAATCTATCTACCCATCTCTCATCTCTCAGCCAACGCTGACTTCTGTGGCGAATTCAATGTTCAGAAAGTTAAATGTTTTGTCCAGTCAAACAAAACCGATGACGAAAGGGAGATTACGTTATGATTTCTTCCTTGTTTGTGACCTAAAACAGATTGCAAACGAAACCACTTATGTATCCGACGCTGATGGACAATTTGTATGTCTATCGAATTTTTATCTAACAACATGCCTGAACTATGCGCATCCTTTCTATGCTCGTTCTTTATCACTATGATTTTCTGATCGCTCAGTTTTCCAAACACAGATGAATACAAACTACAACAAAACCCCAAATGCTTATCTCCACCAAATCCCCTCGCCAATCTTTCACGAAAAACACCCGTCTAGCCGAATCCACTGTGAAAAATGTCCCCCACTCTTTATCTGTGCTTAAATCAAAACGTGGATTCCATGAACAAAGCTTCTTTCTTAGAACTGCACGCCTGTGTAACTCTGTTCCGTCTGCCTGTTTCCCACCGGACTACAACTTGGATGTCTTCAAGTCCAATGTTAACAAATTCCTAATGAACCGCCCCCTTAAGTAAGCACTTCATCAAATCTCCACAGTAACGTAATGTACTTGCAATAACCCTTATCCCTGAGTGGCTTCCGGGCCTTGATAAGTGGTGATCACTGTGTAAAAAAAAACGATGTATCGATTCTCGATAGCTGACTGTGACGGTTTACAATCGATTATATCGGAACTACCTACGCTCGATCTTTAAAAGGAATCAGTCTGCTATAGCATCCGGCTTAACCGATTGGTTAGTCATCGGCATAAACTACTACATATCCTCAACGAAATTATAACAGAACCCGAACAGCCAGCCATGATACACTTCTAATGTTATTTGACCATTACACATAGATAGCAATACTTCAATTCTTTAAGACGTGATAGACGTTTTGAAACTAAAGAATCGACAACAATCACTACAAAAAGATTATATAAAACGCGTGAGGCATATGCTCAGTCCATCAAGTTCAAAGTAAATGACAGAGGCTTGGATTTATATTAATTTTGGTAAATAACAAACAAGGTCTTGAACAAATGCGCTTCCTCTATCCTGACTATAATTAATAGGCATGAGGTAATTTCGCTGGCATATGACAAGGTATGAAGCTCTTCCGTTGATATTTTTTTATAGAAATCAGTCGAGACAAGGAATGGAGCTCTTCCGTTGATATTTCTATATAGAAATCAGTCGAAACATCAAATGAAGCTCTTCCATTGATATTTTGTATATAGAAATCAGTCGAGACAAGGAATGAAGCTTTTCCGTTGATATTTATTATAGCAATCAGTCGAGACAAGGCATGGGGCCATTTACTGTAAGAAGTTGACAATAACGAAATTGTAAGGATAAAAGATGATTAATGATCATGTTCAAAAAGTCGTGTCTGCAGACAGAAGGAAAACTTATCCAAAATTTGGTTCCCCAGGAAAGACGCTACTGGAATAGAAAGTTGTATTATAACATGATATAAAAATGGAGACCCCTAGACCAACGAGTGAAACGAGCAGGAACAAAAAAGCAGGGAATAGATCAGACAATTCTAAGGAACACATGACAAAAGAAAATGTAAAAATAAATATAAGGAACAACATTTTTTGTAAGAAAAAAAAGTAACAAGCAACATTTTTATAAGAAAAAATATAACGAGCAAAATATTTTGTAAAAATATTAACAAGCAATATTTTTGTAAAAAAAAGTAACGAGCAACATTTTTGTAAGAAAAAATATAACGAGCAAAATATTTTGTAAAAATATTAACAAGCAATATTTTTGTAAAAAAAAGTAACAAGCAACATTTTTGTAAGAAAAAATATAACGAGCAAAATATTTTGTAAAAATATTAACAAGCAATATTTTTGTAAAAAAAAGTAACGAGCAACATTTTTGTAAGAAAAAATACATTTTGTTAGGAAACATGTTACGAGCAACATTTTAGTAAGAAAAAAATAACAAGCAACATTTTTCTAAAAACGAGCTAGATTTTTGTAAGAAAAATGTAACGAGTAATATTTTTTGTAAGGTAAATGTACCAAGCAATATTTTTGTAAGAAAAATGTAACGAACAATATTTGTGTAAGAAAAATGTAACAAGCATCAATTTTTGTAAGAAAAAATGTAACTAGCAACATTTTTTTTTTAAATTTAACGAATAACATTTTGTAAGAAAAAAAATTAAAAACGCCAAAATCTAACAAGCAACAGTTTTTATGATGAAAAGAGCAACTTTTGCAAGAAAAAATGTAGAGAGCAACATTTTTTGTAAGAAAAAATGTAACGAGCCATATTTTTGTAAGAAAAATATACCGAGCAATATTTTTGCAACAATAAATGTAACAAGCAACATTTTTTGTAAGAAAAATGTTACAAGCAACAATTTTATAAGTCAAAGTGTAACGAGCTACATTTTTTGTAATAAAAATATGTAACGAGGTAAATGTTTTCTAAGTAAAAATGCAACTAGCAGCATTTTTCGTAAGAAAAATGTAGCGAGTAATATTTTGGTAAGAAAAATGTAACGAGCAATATTTTGATAAAAAAATGTAATGAGCACATTTTTGTAAGAAAAATGTAACGAGCAACATTTTTTGTAAGAAACATGTCACGAGCAACATTTTTGTAAGTAAAAATATAACGAGCAACATTTTTGTCGCCTACGATTGAAAGACAATAGAAGAGTCTCAAGAAGATTGAAAGACAATAGAAGAGTCTCAAGAAGATTAAACGAAACAAGCCTTTTCTTATCTCAATGCACAACTGGGCCAAAATAACTTTCTAGATCAACTTGCATATTTTCACTGATCCAATTGATATGAGAAAAGAAATACAGAATAGAAAGACGTGTCATCAGCTTTAAATGTTAATTTTCTTAAAAATGTTTTCTGGAAGGTAATTTATATAGAGAAAAATTAATACCGGACATAGATTTGAGCCCTGAGAGGCACCGCGCTTGATAAGAAAATTTAAAAGGAAGATAATCTATTAAGCGTAAGCGCAAGCTTTGATCATAAAGATAAGACTAAACAATGCCAAGAACTTTACCAATAATATCATAAGTTTACCAATAATATCATAAGTTTACCAATAATATCATAATTTTACCAAAAATATAATAACTGTACCAATAATATAATAACTTTACCAATAATATGATAACTTTATCAATAATATGATAACTTTACTAATAATATGATAACTTTACCATTAATATAATGGCTTTACCAATAATAGGATAACTTTACTAATAATATGATAACTTTACCAATAATATGATAACTTTACTAATAATATGATAACTTTACCATATATATATAATGACTTTACCAATAATATGATAACTTTACCATATATATATATAATAACTTCACTAATAATATGATAACTTTACCATTAATATAATGACTTTACCAATAATATGATAACTTTACCAATAATATAACTTTACCAATAATATAACTTTACTAATAATATAATAACATTACCAATAATATGATAACTTTACCAATAATATGATAACGTTACCAATAATATGATAAATTTACCAATAATATGATAACTTTACCAATAATATGATAACGTTACCAATATTATGATAATTTTACCAATTTAATCAGATTTAATAAGCCCAAGAAAAATTATTGATCGAATTTACAAAACAAAAGTTACTAAGATAACATCCTGAACTATCCTCCGAAAATGGAATACTGTTGCCACATCTTGACAAGAGCTGCTCGGTGAATCCTACTTTGCTTTTATAGAGTTTTAAACTGACTTCGAAAACTAGTAAGTCATACACTTTTCTATTCTCTGCAACCTATTTCTCACAGAAGAGACCTTGCGAGCCTGTTTCTGCTTTATCCTCATTTTCTTGCCAACTGGTTGTCTAAGCTCATATCTATTCCTTCCTTGCCATACTTTAACAAAAAAACACTCGACTAACTACAACCACTATCAACAACTTCCCCCACCCTCTATCTGTGCCTAAATCTAAACGCATATTCCATGAACAAAGCTTCTTTCCAAGAACCGACCGCCTATGGAACACTGTCCTACTGGTCTGCTTCCCGGCCGATTACAATATGGCAGCTTTCAAGTTTAATGTAAACAATGTCTTGTTGAGTATTCTCCGTAAATAATCCAGATTCTACCCAATCTACACCATAAACGATTGCTACACTATCAGCTTACATTCATAGGCCCTTATCCTCGAGTAGCTTTAGGGATTAGATAGGTAGTGACACCATTGTAAAAATAATTAACTTTACATATTTATTCCTCACCTAAATAAGTGTTAATTTTTTTTATTTAAGTAGCCTTATAAATTGTGTTTCTGATGTTATTATAAAAATATTTATTTTTATTATTAAAATGTTTATTATTTAATTAACTAGCACTAAGCAAAACCATTATTAATTTATTGTATATGATTTAACAACAGTAATCTAATTTGTCCCATTAAGCCGACAAATCAAGATAGATAATTATGTTTTATTATATTTTCTTATATATATATATATATATATATATATATATATATATATATATATATATATATATATATATATATTGCGTATTGAGTTTTTTTAATTCGGTTGAGATTAAATTTTCTATATATAAATACTGTTATTTAAATTAGTTTTAACTTTACCATTGTAGGTAAACACTAATCCCTTTGTTTTCATTAAATGTGTGTGTGTGGGGGGGTACATAAATATTCTTCTAACTGAGACAAATGTTTATGCCTTATGCAAAGACGTAAATCTGACCGTTGGTCAGCTAATGTCATATACCAATTAAACGATACACCAGAGACTTGACCGTCCGTTTAACAAATAAAATTATATAATAAGAAAAAACAAAACAAATGAACATAAATAAAGAAATAAATTTCCTTTCCATCGATCGAAGTATTTGGAAAACCGTCTTTGCTCTTGGTGATCAATCGATGTGAAAATTTCTTCCCGTCTGTATCTATACAATGATATGTAGGTGGCGCTATCGATTGCCCGTGGGAGCGACGGAAATCTTTGTCTCAATGGGACACACTGTTGTCAGAGTAAGCAAGCGCACGATCTTTTTCGGAACTCGTTTTATATCTACAGAAAGTATACGAGACACAAGTATGTATATTATTATAGTTTATTATATTTGGTAGTTTTACTTTCTTTTTATTTATTTATTATTTATTTTCTTCGTTTTTTTTTTTGTTTGTTTTTGTTTTGTTTTTTTTTTTTTGGTTTTCGGTTTTTTACAATCTTGTTGTTTACAGTGACACCAGTTTTTCAAATTGGCAATAGTCCAGCCCCAGACTTTGTAAAGTGTATTTTTGTTTCTGTTATTCGCTGTTGACCAGTTTTTTTTTTTTCTTTATCTTAAAATGGCGATCAGACTAAATAAATGAAATAGGGACTACGAAAGCAAAGAAATAAATCATAACTTATGGAAACTAAACAATAAAAGAAATCACGAAAGGAAAGGAATGAATTAATAGCCGTTTTTCAAAAGTATCCCATAAATACAATATTATTTTTAATTTATTGTACATGATTTTTTTTTCTTGGATATATATATATATATATATATATATATATATATATATTATATATATATATATATATATATATATATATATATATATATTAATATTAGAAGTCAGATTATGTAGGTTCTTAGTCTGCGATATGTTAAAGTTAGTTTCTGTTTTCCGGGAATTTAAACTTCATTCTTCATTTTTATTTTTACATTTTTTTATTTATATTTTTTTATTTCCTTTTTTATTTTTTATTTTTATTCAAAGCTTCTTTAGCCATATAAATATATATATATATATATATATATATATATATATATATATATATATATGTATATATATAGTGTGTCCCAAAAGATGCTGACGGATATTAAATTTGATTAACTCCCTAACTATTAAAGTTATGCTCACTAATTTTCATACGTAGGTCAATGAGCCTCCGTGATTTTTTGAGATATAGTCAGATATCATACTTTACTTATTCTACTTTTATTTACACAACTTAATTTAGAGTATGTTTTTCGCAAAGTCTAATTTTAGTTATGAAAAATTGTGTTACTCAAATGTCCACCATTTTCATTTTCACACTCTTGTGCTCTCTGCTGGGCATTCTCCATTTTCATTGGCTGAAGCTTTTGTACCAATTGAATTTTTTATGGAGATTTTCCCTCTTCATGAAGCATTCTGTGAAGAGATGATCGAGAGACCACAATTTGACTTGATCTCCTTCTTACTGATGTGGATGGATCATGGCCACACTCTCTGCTAATCTCTGACGATTCTTATCACTTCTTGCCGTACGAGATCTACCAGATTTAGGGAGGTCACATACACACCCTTGCTCATGAAATCGAGCCACCATAGCTTTTATTACATTGGGAGTAGGGGAATTTCTTATGTTGAAGTTTCGTTGAAATTCTCTTTGAGTTTCTGATATTGACTCATTCAAGCGAAAATACGACTCCACGATAAATATCCTCTACTCGGTAGTTTAACGACTTATGATGACTTTAGAAGGAATACTCTAGATGATGTGAAAAAATAAAAGAAAAATATAAAAAAATTAAAAAGTTATGAATTTTTTTATAACCATTAGCTTCTTTTGGAATATATATAATTCCTTGCCTATTCATCTATAACCATATATTATCCTGCCTTGACAGAGTTTAACATCGAGTTCGTAGCTTAGTGGGGGATGCCTTTTCTCTATCCTGCAATCTTTTTCCCACAGAAGAGACGTTACGTTAAGCAAAATAAAAATAACGATGTTTAACTTCAAACTCCGGCAAAAATTAAAATGAAGAGAGAAAAGCGAATAAATAATAGATCATTATTTTGCAAACGTTAAAAGAACGAACTTGAAAAAAAAACAAAAAAAAACAGACAAACATAAAATCAACAGAATTGAATAGTTTTGCATGAGCACCAATCTATGGTCCCTCCCTGGCCAAACTCTCACGAAAAGCACTCGTCTAACCAAAACCACTATCAATAATTTCCCCCAGTCTTTATTTGTACCTAAACCTAAACGTAGATTCCATGAACAAAGCTTCTTTCTTAGAACTGCATGCCAGTGGAACTCTCTTCCGTCTTTCTGCTTTCCAGCTGACTATATTTTGATTATCTTCGAGTCCAACGTCAACAAGTTCTTAATTAACCGTCCCCTAAGTAATTCAATTTACAAAATTTCCACTACTAGCCATAACTAAGCTATAATCCCATTGACTACTAAGCACCCATTAACCCTTTTCCTCGAGTGGCCTCAGGATCTCGATAAGTGGTGACCCCTGTAGAAAAAACAAAGTAATACTATATAATTTACTTTAAATTGTTACACCTCGGCCTTCGTTAACCAACGCCTGTTCGATCGAAAATTATGTCATACAATTCGATGGTCAATGTAGGGGCGCCCCTTCATACCAATTGTCACTATCCAGCTCCCCTACTTCCCGGGGAGTTTGTACCCATTTCCCCTTCACTCCTCACATAAAAAATCGGCCTTGTGCCTAATTTGTTCGGTGGGGGAGCAAATGAATATCAACCCCACATATAAGACCTTGGTCAATGTAGGGGCAACCCTTCATACCAATTGTCACCATCCAGCTCCCCTACTCCCCGGGGAGTTGGTTCCTATTTTCCCTTCACTCCTCACATTAAAAATCGGTCTTGCGACTAATTTGCTCGGTGGGGGAGCAAATAAATGCCATCTGTTCCGGCAGATACTACAAGCAAAGACCATATGTGGGGGCAACCCCACATATAAGACTTTGGTCAATGTAGGGGAAACCCTTTATACCAATTGTCATTATCCAGCTCCCCTACTCCTTGGGGAGCTGGTCCCAATTTCTCCTTCACTCCTCACATAAAAAATCGGCCTCGTGCCTTATTTTCTCGATAGGGGGAGCAAATAAATACTCTTTTCTTGGCCTTTTGACCAAGATCAAAGTGTAGTATCTTTTCTTACTAAATGCTGTACTCATTTTTGTAACTTTGTGATATAAAGTCGGAGGATCACTTTTCTGTATTAGTTTAATGCAAAATGATCACCGATATTACAACTAGTCAGTCTCAAAGCCATTCAAGACATTCTCCAGATCATTCAAGTTGTTTTTGAAGGATTCCAGTTATTTTTAAGCATTCACATCATTCTTAAGGTCATTCAATCCATCCTTAAGTTCATTAAAGTCATTCTAAGTCATTTACTTTTTATTTATGTAAGTAATTTCAGCCTATTTTTCGATCATTTTAGTTTATCTTTAAGAATTTAATGTCAATCCTACATTCACGCATTCATTCATTACACGAGAGCATGCTAAATGTTTTGGTTTCGATTTCTAAGTCATTTTTATTTTACATTTGTCATCACTAGTCTATATTAGGTACAGTTTAATATTTAATTGACGAATTGCCTTTGTAGTAATAAATACGAAATCTGCATGAATTAAAATAAACTAATGCACGCATTTTTACATTACATTTCGCCAACATCTGCCGGAACATGTGCAAAGCATAGTACGTAAGAAAAAAAAAAGAAAAACCTGTATTTCCTGATAGAGATTCTGTTATAGGTCGAAATATCGAATTAAATTTTAATAAATAGATATGTTTGTTTATTGATACAAACCCATGTACTCATTTTTGTCTTTAAACCGTTTATTTTTTAATTTTAAATTAAAATATATTTAAGCGTATTTTACGACTGGAAAATCCTAGGCGACCTCATATATATATATATATATATATATATATATATATATATATATATATATATATATATAGTCTTTGAAGTTTTTAACCTTTAAAACTATACAAAAAATATTTTTTATCATTCGTTAGAAAACCATCAAGTAAGTAATTTAATCACCTGCAATCACTGCATCAACTTGCTCTTGAATTTACTATAGTACTAATAATTTATTTTTAAGGGATCATCAGTTGTTTACCATAAAACACTGTTTTGGGGATTTAAAAACAAAATAGTATATTACATCATGGCTCTCCAGCAGTGTTGATCAAACACCACCTCCCTTAATCTTAGGAAGAAGACATGTTACAAACATTTGATCCAATTTAGTATTCTTAATTGCAATTACTAACCTTATAATTTTTTACCTGTGTGATTCATATATATATATATATATATATATATATATATATATATATATATATATATATATATATATATACATGCATATATATACATATATATATACATACATATATATACATATATTTATATACATATACATATATATACATATATATGCATATATATATACATACATATATACATACATATATATACATATATATGCATACATATATATATACATATATATACATAGATATACGTATATATGCATACATATATATATACATATATATACATACATGTATACATACATTTATATACATACATATATATACACATATATATATATACATGTATATACATACATATATGTGATGATTATTTAAACGTCTTGGCAGACGAGTGCCACTCGCTCAGACATGTAAAGTTCATGAGCCCCAAAATGACTTCCATCGCTACAGAACCATTTAAATAGACAAATCCATGGGGGAGTATCTATACACATATGATGTTACAGAGTCTAAGCTTTGTATTACAGCTAAGTCTCTCTCTCTCTCTCACTCTCTGTCTCTCTCTCTCTCTCTCTCTCTCTCTCGGTATCAAAATGTTGAGATCCAGCAACAAGCAAGAGCAAGATAGGCAGCAACACGTTAAACTTCAGACCAGCTTAATGCGGGTACTGCTCTCTTGCTTTATGGTGTTAAAAATCAGAGATTTGCTTCTCCTAGAAACGTTGCCCTCACCACGGCTTGTGGGAGCCCTCCCCACCCTAACACACACATACATACACACAAACACACACGGTGCTAGTTAGTCATTGACTCCGAAAAGGGATTCATTTGCTATTTGAAAGGTCTTGTTTTTAATCCTTCAGGGAGCCTAGCACCCCTCCTCACGAAACAAGTCTGGTGGGGGAACCAGTTTAGTTGCCGGTGACCCGACCATGAGGCAGGTAATACTTGGTTACATGGTACCAGTAGAATCTGGCATGATCTGACACATACATATATACATACATACATACATACATACATATATATACATATATATACATATATATATACATATATACATACATGTATATACATATATATATACATACATATATATGCATACATATATATATACATACATATATATACATATAGATATGTACATATATATATAACTATATATATATATATACATACATATATTTATGTACATATATATATATACATACATATATATATGCATATATATATATACTAGCCTGGGGGGCCGGTGTTGCCCGGGTGTTTGGATGTGTGTGTTGAATAAAAAAAAACGAGTGGTTGTAGGCAGGCAGGCTCGAACCCTTACCGCAAAGGACGAAAAGAACATGAAAAAACGTGACGTCTTTGCTGTTTCGCCCATCACCAAACCGGAAGTTATATAGGTTTAAATTAAGGCTAGTCAATCGAAAAAAGAGGATGGCTTTCGAAAACATAGACGAAAAAGCGCCCAGTTGAGTGTGAAGTGATTAATGTTTTTAACCAATTTTTCCGTATTTGTCATCCGAAGGGTCGGCTTCACAATGATACTGATCTCATGAAAATCCGTCACCTGTCGAAACTTTTAGGGAGACAAAGATACACACATACATACGTACATTTAAAAAAACAAGTGACTTTATATCATATATTACTAGCATTTCAGGCCGGACGTGTGTGTTGATCTAAAAAAAAAAGTGGTAGATGAAAGGCACGCTCGAACCCGTACCGCGGAGGAAAACACGGGGAAAAAACCTGACGTCTTTGCTCTTACGAACACCGCCTAACCGGAAATGACGTACGTTTAAATTAAAGCTAGACAATCGAAAGGAGGAGATGACTTTCGAAAATATCGGCGAAAAAAGTGATCCGTTCCTGTAGATAAGTGCCCAGTTGAGGGTGAAGGAGTTAATGATTTTAGCCAATTTTACGGTATTTGTCGTCTGAGGGACCGAGTTTCAAAACGATGTTGATCTTGTGAAAATCCCTCGCCTCTATTGAAAGTTTTAGGGAGACATGTAAATACACATACAAACATGTATATATTGGTAGCTCAAATTTTCGAGCCAAACCGATTAAGAAGCTTGCCCTATCTCTGAATACCCTTTATGTAAAATTTCAAATGTTTACACCAGAACTTATCTGAGTAATTTGGTAGAGACCGCAGAGGTCAATTTTTAAAAACTTTGACCCCTATTATGACCCCTTAAAGTTTATTGTTTTGGGCTCAAATCAAGTTATTAAGTTAGATCTATGTCCAAGAAATCTATATAAAAAATTGCAATTGTTTAGACGCAAAATTGGCGGAGGAGTGTGGTAGAGATCTTAAAGGCCAAATCGTTGAACTATAACCCCTTAACAGACAAGTTTCTAGCTGCAAAACAGATTACAAAGATTTTCCCAAATCTCACTACACTGTATATCAAATTTCGAGTCTGTAGACTGAAAATTGATAGAGTTATTGTGTAGGGAAATGTACACAGACAGACATACAGACACACACACAGACAGATAGACAGACACTTTCACTTTTATAGATATATAGATATATAGATACACACACATATATATACATACATATATATATACATACATACACACATACATATATATACATATATATATACACATAAATACACATATACATATATATATATATACAGGTACATACACATATACATATATATACATATACATAAGCGTTACATATGTATAAACACGTTACTGAAGTGTTTTTAAATTAAATAGATACTTTTTTTGATGATATATTTCTGTAATTTTAACAAAATCTGAATAAGAATTGGGAGTTTATTTTCAAAAAATGCAAAATTCAAATAATCTTTATTTATGAAAAATAATGTCTTTTAAATATTGCCCGTTTTCAGTTTAGCATATTTGTGCTCTTTCAAAAACATTAATGCAGAGTCTCCAGATTGCGATTTAACTTCCTAATTTCGTTCCGTGAGCTGGCGGGCTTCAGAACGTCAAACCTCAAACTTTGCAAAAATTGAATGAAAACATCAGGCCGGAAATAAGAGAGTTAAATTGCAATCCAGGTAATCTGCAATCTGTCATGTATGCTGTTTTGGAAAGAGCACAAATATGCGAAGCTGAAAATGGGCATTATTTAAAAGACATTATTTTTTCAGAAATAAAGATTATTTGAATATTACATCTTTTTTAAATTTCTCAATGTCTTATAGTGTTTAAAAATGGCAGAAAGATATAATAAAAAATGAAGAATCTATTCAAGTTTAAACCCCATTACTGATTTTTGGACGGATTGTATACATTTATATATATATATATATATATATATATATATATATATATATATATATATATACACGAACGTACTTTATGTGCCTGGCAGTGTTCTTAGAAGAGTTTTGCATATGAATTTTTTTCTATAAGTATTGGAAATAGAAAAGAAACGATAAAAAAAGTATAGGAAATTTTGACCCAAATTAACACCTTATACAGTCTAACTGTCGTGGTGGCACACATTCATTTGCATATGTGGATAGTACTTGCACATAAATAGGAAGACTCAGTTAGTCTGAGAGTGTGTTCACCAGAAGCCACCGACGGCCGCCGAGAGCAGATATGTTTATCCAGCAAAGACTCTCTTATTTGACACCATTATGTAAATATCCTGTAAATATACCTTTTCCTAATACACTTCTTATTTGATCTACCTTTGTTTGTTGAGTCGTCATTTGCATTGCTTTCTACGTTACTTGTTTCAACCTGCAAACTTAACACTAACATTACAAGTTCATTTAAAAAGCTTTATAATTACAGAAGCCGGAACGATCGACGTATGAAATCAACAGTAGATTCTTTTATATAGCAGGGGCTTGTACGCAATGAATTTTTTTTAAAGCTAAATTGAACCGTGAGACTGGATTGTTTTAATTTTTAACTTAACTTATCATCGCACGAGCAGTAGTGTGAGGCATATAAAATCAACAGTATGTTCTTTGATATGATAGTGGCGTGTTCGAAATAAGTGCTTTTGTTCAGAGCATAATTGAAACATGTAACATGATTTTCCATTTTAAACATAAATTCAAGCCCTTATATATAAAAACAATGTTATAAAATCAACATGAGGTTCTCTACAGTGCAATGTAGATTACAATGTATTGTGGACTAAGTCACTCTTTGGAGACATGTGAAGCTGCCTTCTAGTGCACTGCGATGTGTCCCCAATAAGGCAAGAAGGGAATCAATCGATTGAATAAAAAAATGTCCGATTTCAGTGATTTCAATGACAATAAATATCTTG
Source organism: Euprymna scolopes (assembly GCF_053919585.1). NCBI lineage: Eukaryota > Metazoa > Mollusca > Cephalopoda > Sepiida > Sepiolidae > Euprymna > Euprymna scolopes. The sequence goes on along the minus strand of NC_136501.1, from coordinate 93,252,966 downwards.
GAATGTTACGGTATTTATATGCTTCCCCCACTGAGCAAATTGGTCATGAGGCTGGTTTTTAATGTAGAGAGGGGGGAAGGGGGAAAGGGTACAAGCTCACTAGAGGTGGGAAATGAGAGCTGGTAGTGAGAGCCTCTTGGTATATAGGGTTGCCCCTGCATGGACCAGAAACACATTGGCACAAGGACAATGGTCTTTGATTGCAATATCTGCCGGAACAGATACTACACTAAAGTGATTTGATCCCGGCCAAAAGGCTTGGAATGTTACACATTCAATCTCGGGTACTGTCGAGCTGTCTGCTAGTTTTAATATGCAAATAATTTTGAACTAAAACGTTTCACGACCGCGCATGCGTGAATCGTTGACCCATTTTTTCCACATTTACTGAATTCGGCATTGAATGGCTGAAAAGTGTCCATATGCTGTAAATTAAAAGAACTGAACAAAACTCCACGAATAAATAGTTGAAGATATAAAGATTTGAAGCATAAAACCTTTTCAAAAATTATTGAATTCAGCGTTAAAGAACCTCGAAAGTGTTAATATGCAGTAAATGAAACAACGAAACTCATGAATAAATATTGAAAATGTAAACAACCTAAAGCATAAAAACGTTTTTCTTTTTTAACACATTTCTGGATTCGAAATGAAATAACCTGAACAGTGTTGATATGCCGTAAAATGGCATAGCAACTAATTACATTATATGACTTCCTGTATAGCTGGGGGGTAGCACATTATTACTTAAGTCATTTGCGTAAAAACTGGCTTACAGTCTATCTATCCGGAAAATTCAGAATGAGTGTGTGTGAGAAGACTTCAACGAATTATTGATCTACATACTTGAAATTTGGTATATAGGGTATTCAGACATGGGTAAACCTTTTAATCGGTTTTAATCCGAAAAGAAATAGCTGCTAAGAAGTCAAAATTGCAAAAGTCAAGTGGAAGTCATCAGATTTTTATTTATTTGCAAAATGTTTCACGAACGCGCATGCGTGAATCGTTCACGTAACAGATTACTTATGCTAAGAATAAGTGCTTTTGCAAACAGCTTTTAAAGATCACATTAATAAGCTGACCTATTGGAATATTTTAATATAAACACAATACTCGCATGCATATGGCTCAGTCTCTATATCGCTTAAAATATAATTTTTATACGTATTTTACCACCGGGCAACTCCAGGCAGTCTGCTAGTAATACAATAAATATAACTAGGAATACGACATCGAGATTATGAGACAGGAATTTATACAATGTTGGCGCATGCGCACTCCGACCAATTTTCTTTTCTTGCGAATTCCGTTAAATTTATTTTGTTTTCACCTATTTTTTGTTATGTGTTTCTTTTTTATACAAAGTGCATATATCATTATATGTTTATGTGGATATTTCGATATATTGAAATTTGTTTTCATAATCGAATTAAAGAAAAAAATAAGCACCGTCCTCCAAGCTATAACTGTGTTAGTGGATTCTAATGAATATTAGATGGACTTAGATATCGTATTATATCGAGGTCTGAGGGGATGTCTTACAATAGTTATCTAGACTAGAAAGAGCAGGAATGAGGTGCAGTGTCTTAAATCTCTATATACTTTACAATATACGCCGCAGCAATAATCTCTTTTTGTAGTATGGGTAAATGGGGTTGGATACGTTCAAAAAGCGAATATAAGACATGACATATAAATTTGATAAATACGATTTGCTTGTAAGAATACATTTGTAGGATTTAGTTTCAGCCCTCGTAAAATATAATGAATTAAACATTAGAAGCTACACAATTTTAAAAAGATAATGTTTTATTGCAGAATAGAATTTAAGAAACCACATTTGTCTATGAGAGTGGGCATGTCCACTTGTGAGAAATGAAGACAGACAATTATTCATACACACACACACATATATATATATATATATATATATATATATATACATACATATACATATGTATGTGTGTGTTTATATATATATGCATGTATATATAGATGTATTTATGTATATGGATATATATGTATTTATATATATGCATGTATATATATGTATTTATGTATATGCATGTATATATGTATTCATGTAGATGCATGTATATATATATATATGTATTTATATATGCATGTATATGTGTATATATATGCATGTATATATGTGTATATATATGCATGTATATATATGTATGTATATATATGTATATATGGATGTATATATATATATGTATATATGCATGTATATATATGTATATATATATGTATTTATATATGTTCATGTATATATATGCATGTATATACATGTATATACATGCATGTATAGATGTGTATTCATATAAATGCATGTATATATGTGCATGTATATATATGTATTTATATATATATGCATGTATATATATGCATGTATATATATATGCATGTATATATATATATGCATGTATATATTTGTGTGTATTTATATGTATGCTTGTATATATATATATAGGTATGTATCAATATATGTGTGTATTTATATATATGCATGTATATATGTGTGTGTGTCTGTGTGTATGTGTGTGCGTGTAAATATATCATTGAATAAATAAGAGTAAATATATGGAACTAAATACGAAATGATGAGTGCAATAGTGGATCTTTTATAAATTCAAATAATCGCTCTGCGGATGGGTCTGTATTTCGATTGTATAAACTATCTCGCTAGTTGTTCAAACCTTTATGAGGTTTACATAATTTTACTTACGTGTTATTCTCATATTTACTCTTTATTTTTGTATTTGTTAAATAACGTGTATAAGTGTAAATAAAATTTAATAACGTCTTCACACGTATAATAATACCGTGACATTAATAGTTTGTATATATAAACAAACATGGAAACATAAATCGAATCGGAAACTGGAAAGCCAAATGAAACGAAATATTATCGGATGAATCTCTAGAAGTACTAGCTGGGTGATCTGATTTATATATCAGCACTTCCCAAATAAAGAACTCTGGATATTTAACTTGATCGAACATGATCTTTTTCATCACATACACACACACACATGTACGCACGCACATACGCACATACACGCACGTATATACACATCCACATAGACACACATGCACGCTCGTGTGCGCGCAAACATGCACACACTGGTGACGTCACTTCCTTTTAAGTGAAATCCAGACATGCGCAGTCAGAACACTGACCCCTGTATAAAAGTCAACAACAACGTTCAACTTCCTCTTTCTTCCCTTTTACCTTGGTTCGTCAACACGACAAGTTGGCGTCCACAGCTTGTGGCCTGAAGACACTTCCACTTGGCCGACTGCTACCATGCACGCGCGGCGTTACTGAGGTTAACCCTCTCTCTCTTTCTTTTTCTACATGCTTGACTGCCATTTCTCTTTCCTCTACTTTATTCCTCTTTTTCCACGTGCGTAGTCGTCAACGATAGAACTGAACACGTGTTCCACCTAAATCATTTATTTTCAACAAAAAATAAACGACATGTTTATTTTATTCAGCAATTGAGTCCCCCCCCCTTCCTTCCATTCATTTCATTATTGTCTTTTGTAGCGAGTTAGGGTTATTATATCCTGGTCCGCAACAAGCTAACAAAATAAAAATAAACATTACTGGTTAAAAAAAATCTCTACACAGCTTGGATGTACTGGTCTCCTTTGAAGTAATCTCTTCCGACCTAAATGTACTTGTTGTACTGTTACAAAGACCTCTGGAAGGCCTCATGAAAGTCATATTGTGTGAGCGTGCCAATGACCTTCGTCACATCCTCTTTCATCTCCTCAAATGTCTTATAACGATAGTCTCAAAGAACTTAAGTAATAATGAAAAGTCAGGGAAAGCAAGGTTTGAACTATGTGACAAGGATACAGTTCTCTGAGCTTCTTTGGGACATATGTCGCGCAAAGTTTCTGCATCTTCAGTTCCCACACTGCACTTATTGTCTCTATACATATTCGTCGGTCCTTATCTATGAAATTCTTTATTCGGCCAATCAACTCTGTGTTCTGACTCTTCCTTCTCCCACACTTCTCATCATCCCTCACATACTTCCTGCCTTTCTTGCATTTCTATGTATGTATATATGTATCTGTGATCGCATCATGAAACTTCGTGTTCCTCTCTCACACAACAGATTGGACTCCTTTTGGCCGCTATAGTATCAGCACTTAATCTACTAGACTTGTGTTCAGAATTTAGTCTTGCTATCTGTAACACTTTTTTCGCCGTAAACTGAAGCACAAAGCTACTTGGATACACATCAAAGCATGATCACTTAATTGACTTCATCATAACTCGAAAACGCAAACTTCGAGACGCATATACTGTTGGTGTCATGCGCAGCGCTGACTGTGATATAGATCACAAGTTGGTGAGAGGAAAGTTTAATTTACGAATCCGTAAGAAAGTTTTTCATAGTGGTGTTAAGGTGCCTAGCCGTATTGATGTCGCCAAGTTAAAGTTGCCTGAAGTTCAAAAGAGTATGGTGTAAAAGCTCAATAATCTTGCATTTGATGGTACATTAGTGAATTTTAAGAGTCAGGTTTATTCTGCTGATTCTGGAGTTCTTCGCTTCAAGAAGGATAAGAACAAGGACTGGTTTGACGACAACAATCTTGAAATTAATCAGTTGCTGATGAATAAATAATCTTTACTTCATGAAGATCATTTTGATCATACAACTAATTTGCGACAATACAAAGAGGTCAAAGCCACATTGCAACGTGAGCTAAGAAAAATGAAAAACCAATGGTGGATGAATATAACGGACCAGATCCAAAAGGCATTTGACACAAAAACTTGGAAGGAATTTTATGGACTCCTGTGCCAAGTATTTGGTCCTCTTACCTCTTCAGTATCTCCCCTGATGTCGAAAGATGGTTCTGTTGTCATTAAGGATCCAGAAAAATATCTTGAAAAGATGGCAAGAGTATTTTACTGATGTGTTTCACAATCCCTCAGCAGTAGATGCTGATGCAATTGATAGTCTACCACAATGTGATATATTCAGAATGGATCGTTTGCCTAATCTGGTTGAGATGCAGTTGGCTATCGCATAAATAAGCAGTGGCAAGGCGCCTGGTTTGGATGGTGTATTGGTGGAACTTCTTAGGATTGGAGGTGTGAATATTGCTAATGCTATCCTTGGTTTTGTTGAGGAAATCTGGGAAGGTGCTCCTGTTTCACAGGATTGGATTGATGGTGTTTTAGTTACCCCGTTTTTAAGGAAAGGGACATAAAAATGTTTGTGACCACTACAGTGGGATTATGCTTTTGGAAGTTGCTGGGAAAATTCTCGCATGACTTCTATTAAATAGGTTACTGGAAGATGTTTGCCCTAATGCTATTCCAGAGTCACAAAGTGGCTTTAGGTCTGGCAGAGGAACTATAGATATGATTTTTTCAGCCCGGCAAGTCCAGGAGAAATGCATTGAACAACAGATACCACTGTATCAAGTGTTTGTGGATCCAACCAAAGTATTTGACACCGTTAACAGGGATGCTCTCTGGTTAATCTTAGAGAAAGTAGGGTGTCCTCCAACCTTTGTTAGAATATTCAAGGAACAGCATAGGGACATGACAGCTCGTCTCGTTTAACGGAAAATTGTCTGATGAAATCCCAGTTGACAATGGTGTCAAACAAGGTAATATTCCTGCCCCTATTTTTTCTCTATGTATTTTGCTGCTCTATTTCCTCATGCGTTTCGAGATTGCGATAGGGGTATCATGTTAAAGTTTCGAACCACAGGTCGCATTTTTAATCTTAGAAGATTTAATGCCAGAATCAAGCTGAGCTGCATCATGTCTTGGTCAAGGAGTTACTGTATGCAGACGATGATGTTTTTTGTCACACACTGAGACTGATATGCAGCATATAATGAATAGCTTTGCTGACTCCTGCACTTCCTTTGGTCTGAGGATCAGTCTGTCAAAAACAAACGTGATGTTCACTCCTGCACCGGGCCAGTCATGCGTGGGGCCGAACATCATAGTATATGGTGCTAGACTGGGAGTAGTTGATTCATTTCTGTACCTTGGTAGTTCTCTGTCAAGGGATGGCTATCTCGACACTGAAATCCACAGGCGAATTCAGAAGGCATCTGTAGCTTTTGAAAGGTTGGAGAAGAGAGTGTGGTCTGATCACAGACAGGACTAAGATCTGCGTTTACAAGACCTGTGTTAACCACACTGTTGTATTCATCGGAGGCGTGGACATTGCATCAAAGCACATTAAATGGCTTGAACGATTTCACCAAACATGCTTGACACATATCTTTAACAGTTGCAAGCATAAATTCCCGATACTGAAGTTCTTGTGAGAGCATATGTCTCATATGCGTTGGATGAGCCACTTGGTTCGAATAAAAGATTGCAGGCTGCCAAAACAATTTTTTTACGGGGAGCTGAAAAATGGCAAGCGTCCTCAACACAAGCCTAGGGACTCTACAAAGAATAATTTGAAAGTCTTACAAATCGATATCGACACATGGGAAGAACTTACTCTACAAAGGCCGAAGTTGTGATGCTCTAGAGAAAAGAAAGCAGGCCCACAGCAATCTGAAGCGAGAGCTTCGCAAAGGGTTAATTGAATGTCAACCATGACACAGAGCTAGAAATGCGACACTTGTGAACGAGTCAAAAGCTGGCTACGTCAACCACCTTAAGTCGCACAAAACTCCTGTTCAGGTCAACTTTGCATCTATTATTCCGAACTCAAAGTCTACTGCTGGTTAAAGGGGGCATGTGATTGTTCATAGGAATACCCTTAAACCTCTAGAGAAAGTCAACTCGATAGAAATTGCTCAATTGTTATGTCACACCTGCTTTCATATGTGCAAATCTGCGGCGGGAGTGCAGAGTCATCTGAGATGGCATGGACGACAAGATTGGGAGAACTCAATGCGACGGCGATAATCTGGAAAGATGCAGCAATCATCATAAATATGCACAAACACATAAATATATATATATATGTATGTATCTATGAATAGAGAGAGAGAAGGTGAGACAGAGAAGGGGAGAAAGAGTTAAGGAAAGGGCAAGACAGACAAAGAGACATAAAACATAATGAGGGAAGAGACAGCAGTATAAACAAAAATATAATGTTTGTTTACGTTATGTTGTCTATTTAAAAATACATATATTATTCCGGATAAATTCCAGCGTACGCCCACTTATTTTTCTTATACAAAAGGAAATATAAGAAGCAGGATAAAACTTTTAAGCCCGCTATCGAAACACTTATCTCTTTTATATACGAAAATAATCTCTCTCTGGCGATCTAAACATCTATATTTTCAAACAAACATATATTTAGGAACGAATACACCCAGTTGTCGAATCATTAGTGCACACAATAAATGAATATGCACGTATGTTAATGTTACGATGGATAGTGTCTGCCCGTGTGTGATTGTAACTGCGTTTATCGAATGCTCCCATGACACGCGATCATGGTATATGTATCAATACGTATCAATTTTCGTTGGCACATCAATGTATTTCTTTACTTAAGCATCGAAACTGAAATAACTTCTCAAATTTAATAAAGTTCTCTGTATTACGTTAATACGAGAGTTCTTCCCCCCTCTCTCTTCCCTCTCTCTCTCCCCCTCTCTCTCTCTTTCTCTCTCTCTCTCTCTCTTTATATATATATATATATATACATATATATATTAGTCCTCGCGCAAAAGAGCAGGACACAAAATGTTTTAAATAGTAATAGAATAACAATAACAAAGACTTTCGCTGGCGAGGACTACTATTAACCGTAATCAGTTATACACTCCTTTTGAAATTTTCATTCTCTATTTTTCTCGTGAATATTTGTCAATGAAGCCTATATGAAATATTTTCCTTATTAAATTTTAAAGATTTTCTTTTCTGAAAGAAGTTTAAAAAATTTAATCTAAAAAAGTTATTTTTAAGTTTTTGGTAAAAAATAATTTCAGATTTTATCATTATGCAGACCTGTATTACAAAGAGGGAGTTGCAAAAAAATCAGTTGTGGTGTGAGGAGAAATACAATCTGAAACAGAACGACTATTCAAACCTGTAATAATACAAAGAGAGGGTTGCAAAAATGAGGTGTGGTGTGAGGAGAAATACAATCTGAAACAGAGAGAATATTCAGACCTGTAATAATACAAAGAGGGGGTGCAAAAATGAGTTGTGGTGTGAGGAGGAATATAAACTGAAATAGAGAGAAGGAAAGTTTTAAAATATAATCTTAAAAAGATAAGATACAAGTTAGAAAAGCATTTCATCCAAGGCATGTTTTTACTATAGGCTTTAAAAATAAAGGTACAAGATTCAATTTAAAATTTATTTATCTTCAAAGTGCACTTTTATAAAATTATTATAGCAATTAATAATATAGATATAAAAATTTCAATGATTTTTTTAAAGTGAAACATAAATTAATTTGCTTCTGAACATTACCCAATCGACTCAACATGAAATAGTAAATCACGCATATTTTTTTTTGTTTATTCATTAGTTTTTATACAATCTTTCACGAACTTTCATGCTTAGAAATTTCTGTCTATGTTATAAACTATATTTGGAGATAGAAATGATAATTAAAGCACATGATAATACAGTGCCTGTATTATGACAGGACATTTCAACGTGGTCGATTCGGCGTCGTCATTTTAGCTCGACCGATTCGATTCAGCCGATCCGACGGCGTGGCCGCTTCGATGAAGCTACTATTCGGCGTCGGCCATGTCGATCAGAATTAAAAAAAAGATTTTATAATTCTTTTCAAATATTAAGAAAAAAGAACCTTTTGACTGGTTTGAAGAAAAATGTTTTTGCAAAACTCTTTTTGGTTAATTGATTTAATCAATTTTATTAAAGTTTAAAAACGTTTAAGATATTTAAAGATTTTTTTTTTTGAATAAAGAAAAAACAATATGAAAATATAATCTCGTTGTTGTTGATTATTGTGTTTTGTTTTAAATCAACGGTTAAAATGGTGCTAGTGCAAAACCTTTTGTGTTCCTCCCTTTCCTTTAAGCGATCATATTTAGATAATTTTGTTACATAGTAACAGGTAATAAATGAGAGCCATCCATTCCAGTTGCAGCCAGGTGGGGATCAAGTGTTGTTGATGGAAAAACAAATCTTGGTATTTATGATGAATTAAGATTTACCAGCTATATATTTCCTCCTATGCACTGAGAATCAGAGATAATTTGGTCATTGTCGGTCTGGAAGTGTTGCCATAGATGGTAATATCGTAAATGATTGATGTAAGTATGCGATTTTTGTGATCATTGATGAAGATCAGGAAGCGAACTCGATCTGTGGAATGCGAGCGTGGATACTATGAGTTTCTGCTATCTGTCCATCGACTACTACTGTAATAAACCTACAGACTTAAAGAATTTAATAATTGAGAGGACGTAGCTGGAAATCTTGTGAAGTCGATTGTTATGATATGCACTATCAAAGGTATTTAGTATTTCAATAACAACTGCTTTATGAAAGCAGTTCCTGTCAAGAGATTTATGAATATTGTGTGATATTAGGAAACCATCTTGCATGTCGCTGAGTAGATTATCGATATACTATACGATCGAGAGGTGAATCCTAGGACTTATTACATTTTTTTTTATTTATTTAACTGAGATGACTAAGTGATTGGAAGATCCCAATGGAGGTAGAAAGAGGGATGGGCACAGTTACGAGCAATTTATGAGTAACGGCTCTCAAGAAACATTCATACTGTTTGTAAGTGATGGGCACACGAGTGGATTTGTAAACAATCTGTGTAAGATGCAATAGAGAGATTATGACAGAACTTTGTCTTGTTTGAGTGGGTTCGCTATTCATCATGGTGAACATTGAAGTCTTTACAGACGTAAATGTTAGCAGAGTTATGAGCAGAGAGGATGTCAATTTGTCATATAAACTCTGCTGTTACGATGGTGGTATATGGCAAATATGAACGCAGAGCTGTTAATAATTGGTACTCGGAAAGGTATGTAGGGCAAATTTGGATCTTCTCTGTAGATGTCCCGCTCTAAAAGCCATTTCTAATGTATGCACATACTCTATACCTATGTAGATCTTGGTTTGAATGTCAAGTTTGAGCATCCTTTAATCACGAACTCATCTAGGATAACAGTCAGTTCTGCAAGGAAACAATAGATCAGGTTTGGTGCCCTGTCATTCGATTTTAACCTCTGGAAATTTGGAATGAAGACACCTGATGTTGAAGGGCGAGACGTGGTACTGGTTGGTCTACATTGGAAGTTAGAGTTCTGAGTTTAATCATGTATTTTTTTTTCTTAGACTTTCATGTTGAAATATGGTTATATGTGGAAGATGTAGGCAGAGTTGTTTGAACGGGCAGAGAGGGCAAGAAAAGAAGCAAAAGAAACAGGAAATAAGTTTTGCAGATTATAAAGATAAGAAGATAAGAAGATGATACTAATGTTACATAGAATACAGACACCCCAATACATTGCCTATGCTAATAAATTTGCCTTCTTGGGGATTAATTGTAGGTTCGGATCCTTCACTGTCAGGCGGTCTATGCCAGCCCAGAATCATTATTAGTAACATGGCGATAAGGATAGGAATATGAAGAGAAAAATAAGTACACATACACATGTGTATGTATATATATATATATATATATATATGTGTGTGTGTGTATGCGTGTGTGTGTGCGCACGTGTGTGTGTGTGTGCGTGTGTGTGTGGACGCTTTAAAAGAACAATATTAAGCGTGCACTCACCGGGGACCATGCATGCTTCACTTTTTTCTATCATAAACACTTCGGAGTTGGAGTATTTTTATCTACTCGAAGTATAATTGTAGTCTACATTGCACTGTAGAGAACTTATTGTTCATTTTATGAAAGTATTTGCATACAATATCTTGAATTAATGTTTTAAATGCAAAAGTCAAGTACCATGGTTCAGCTATAAACATTTATTTCGAACGCTCCTCTGTCTTATCAAAGAACCTACTGTTGATTTTATACGCCGTTCCGTTCTGCCTTTGCGGTGCAAAAATTTCGGAAATACACTTGTATAAAAGTGTTAAGTCTGATCAACATCAGAATATTCCTACTTATTTCGGATTTTTGTCGACTATCGATTTTCGATACTTATCGGAGACATACCGATATAAAACTTACATAAGAACACTCCCAAGATAAATGAAGTACATTTTGGTGAAATTTTTAAAATTCGGACCAGCTGTTTTGGGGCTGTTACATATATGAATGTTCTCTGATCATCAAGTTTTTTCTTGGCCGTATAAACAGAAATGTTATTTTCGTGTTAAAATGAATACGAGACACTTTTGTATGATTTCAATACAGATTTGTTTATTTACACATCAAAATAAATATGACAACTAACATCGGAGAGCGGTGGAAATTAGTGAAGAAAGGGTGTTGTAGAACTCTGTGTCGATTTGTATCTTTGTGTCCCCCCTTGTCATTTCTATCTTCTTTTTTATTTATATCACTTGACCTGATGATCTTTCTCTCGCCAGCTTTGTTTATTGTTTTGCAACTCTCTGTGGCAGAGTTCCCGTGTTAATTGACTTGGTTACCTTATTTTCGTCAACTTTGTTTATTGTACTTTTGCTGGTTTTGGTCTAACCCATTTTATATCGGTTAGCTTTTCTGGCATATTGACGTAATATTGACGCATTCCATGCACCATGAATACAGATTACTTTATTCCCGTCATTGCCTCATTGTGTTCCGGAGATTCCTGAACATCTCTCCGTAACACTATTATAGGTAAGCTAATTCCTGGTTTTGACTCATTGTTTTTCGGCGATCCCGGACACCTTTCCGTAAGAGGGGTCCGTAAGAAACGAACTCACACACGCACACATATAAGCACACACACACACACACACACAGACAAAATGATTTATGCAGAGGTAGATATTAGTTCAAGGAAGAATTTGAACTAAACAATATCTTAATAATCTAACCCAATTATTATGGTATAGTTTCGTCATAAAATTATTAATTAAACGAAATTGTTATATGCATAATATCGCTAAGATAATTCTGCTTCACTGTCTATCGTCTCAAAGCAAAAAATATTTCAAGCTAACCCATGTATTGAAATCTGATAATTCTCATTTCCGTAGTTTCCGCTGTTATTCTGGTCACTGCCCTTCATTATTACATGTATTCCAATAATTTGTTTTATTCTATATTTTGAACATCGTAAGTGCACCTTCCATAAACCGGAAGCACTGGCGTCAAAGCTCTCAACACTAACGCTCGGCTCATTTTACCCACACTTCCCAGCAACTATCATGTGACAAAACTCTATTCGGTGCGTTCATCATTCTGATAGCGGACAGCGAAAGAGACAGAGGTGGAGGATAACAAATCAACAAACGGAAAGTAACTTCAGGTTATTTATGTAAAAATATTACGTCGCTATTGTTCTACAACGAATTCCATTGTTTGAAGTTTCAACATAGAATGAATGGTTCTGAAGATGTAAGAATTAAAGCTATATTTTTTCTCCTGTTATTCATGAATATATTTTATTTAACGATTTTGTTGCTATTATATTATAATACATCATCACGAAGGAATCGTTTTTCGTTTTGTTAGTACCAGTCCATGGAGTGCGTTGAACAAGAAATGTGATTAATAATATAGAACTTTATTAGTTAAAATAATGCTTCTAATGTAATTATATTTCTTAACACACACAACCACACACACACATACACACACATACATATATATACATATATATATACATATATATATTTATATATATATATATATATATATTTATATATATATATATATATATATACTAGCAAAAGTACCTGTCGTTGATTGGGTTCAACAACAGCCTACAGAAAATGGACTCTGATTTATGAAAGTATGATAGGTTATGAAAAGGAAGGGTTGTAAAGAGATAGCTCTGAATTTGGGGGTATCAAAACCAAAGCAAAATATGATGAAAGTAAAAATAAAATAGATAAACCCAATAATTTATTATACCATACTTGTTCACACTGAAACACTTATCACAATATTATGTGGATCTATATTAAAAAAAATTGTTGTGGCATATTTCCATTCTCTCGCGGTCGGGCGCGAAGGAACACCCCATAATTTTATAATACCATATGTCTTCAAACTGAAACATAATTATCAAAGTATACTTAACGCAGATAGATATGAAAAGTCTTTATTAAAGTGTGTGCCTATTTCTATTCTATGGAGGCCAGGCGCGAACGCAAACACCACAATTTTATTATACCATCCCTATTTAAGTTAAAACATACTTATGAAAGTATTATTATGTACATCTATATCAAAAACACTCGTAAACGTTTTTTTTTTAATTTTTAAATTTTTTATTTCCATACTTTGTGGACCAGGCCGGAACGCAGACCCCACAATTTTAATAAACCGCCGTTTTGCCAGATCAAACATACCCATTCCTATGTCTCTATACCTCTTCTATCATTATACGTAATCAGTTTTTTAAAATAGTCAACAATATAGGAGCATATTCGTGATCAGACACACACACACACATACACACATACAGATATTCAGCTTTATATATATATATATATATATATATATATATATATATATATATATATATATATATATATATATATATAAGAAGGCTCCTTCTGTCTTGGACAGACTATGGATACCCATGAAATTTTTGTGGCAGGAGCTGCGCAATCTCCAACCACACCTCTCATGAGACGACATTTTTAAATACCAGTGGCAAGTGAAGTAACAAGACGATTGGAAACAAATGCCAGTGTAAGTAGAGAGAACATACAGCGCCTAGAATTCCCAAATGGTCACCCACCTGATACTAAACAGGCTCAACGTTGTTTAACTTCGGTGACCTGACGAGAACCGTTGTGTCAACGCAATTATATATATATATATATATATATTAGCATTTCAGCCGGGTGTTGCCCGGGTGTTTGGATGTGTATGTTGAGCAAAAAAAAAGTGGTAGTAGGAAGGAAGGCTCGAACCCGTACTACAAAGGAGGAAAAGAACGGGGTAAAACCTAACGTTTATGCTGTTACAACCACCGCCAAACCGGAAGCGGCATTTTTAAAATTAAGGCTAGACAATCTAAAGGAGGGGATAATTTTTTAAAATATCGACGAAAAAAGTGACCCCCCCCCTGTAGAAAAGTGGCTAGTTGAAGGGGAAGATATTAATGTTTTTACCCAATTTTTCGATATTTGTCGAATAAAAGGTTGAACTTTAATTAAAAAAAATCCGTCGCCTATATTGAAAGTGTAAGGCAGTCTTGCAAACAGATATACATACATACATTTATATATTGGTAACTAAAAATTTTCGAGCCAAACAGGTGAAAAAGCTTGCCCTATCTCTGAATACCCTTTATGTAAAATTTAAAATATTTAGACCAGAAATTGTCTGAGTAATTTTGAAGAGAACGCAGAGGTCAATTTTTTTAAACTTTGACCCCTATTATGGGCCGTTAAAATTTATTGTTTTGAGCTCAAATCATGTTATTAAGTTAGATCCATGTCTAAGGAATCTATATCTAAAATATCTAGTGCGTAGACCCAAAATTGTCGGAAGAGTTTGGTAGAGTTCTCAAAGGTCAAATCGTTGAACTCTAACCCCTTAATCGCTTAATTTCTGGCCAAAAACCGATCACATCAATTTTCCCATATCTTAGTACCCTGTATATCAAATTTCGAGTCTGTAGACTAAACTTGACAGAGTTATTGCGTAGGGAAATATACACAGACACACACACACGTTCACTTTTATAGATATATAGATATGTATGTGTGTATATATATGTATATATATAAATATATATATATGTATGTATATATATGTGTGTGTATATATATAAATATATATAAATATATATATAAATATATATATAAATATATATATGTATATATATATATATATATATATATATATATATGCACTACAGGGCCCTTTTATCCATGCGCAATATCAGACCACACCTCTCCTGAGTCAACATTGTTAAATACCAGTGGTAATGGAAGTGTATGCACAGGACGACTGGACACAAATGCCCAGGTAAGCAGAGAGCATATACAGCGTCTAGAATTTTCAAATGGTCACCCTTCTGGTACTAATCAGGCTCAACGTTGCTTAACTTCGATGATCTGACAAGAACCGGTGTGTCAACATGATTATGCCGCGCGTGTGTGTTTGATTGCATATATTTATATGCTATATATAAATTTGAATGTGTCAGGTAATTACCTTGGCGCCCTTATTGTATCATGTTTTTTTTTCAGTCTACACAGAACTCGCCACGGGGATAGACTCAAACCCAGCAGCTCCCACTGAAGGGTGTTAAGACGATAACTTCATGAACACCAAGCAGTTTGTGAACGAGGGACCATATCTCTACAAGCAGAGACAACTTATCCTGCTGAATCTGTCCAAATAAAGGATGAGATTCTAGAACTGTTCTTCACGTATATTTACCAAATATTGGATCTTATCAATTCATCTCGTGAATAAATTTTGAATTAGAAAGGTATGGCTTTTGTATTTGTGGATTCTTTTGTTTCTACCCTGAGGAAATTAGGATGCGAGAAATAATTTTATACGATATATGTAATATATATATATATATATGATATATATATATATATATATCATACATATATATATGAGGTATATGATATATATATGATATATATGTATATATATGATATATATATGATATATATATGATATATATAGGTATATATATGAGATATATACATATATATGTGTATATATATATCATAATTTAGACATTTAAAATTTATTTGCTCTATCTAGTATATTGAGCAATTTTATTTATCTGAGATAGTCTTATATAAAATATTACATCCAATAATGTTTTGTAAGACCGATACTGGATTTTCACACCAGTAGATTTATTGTATTTCATTATTCTGAATAATTATATATATATATATATATATATATATATATATATATATATATATATACGAGCAAGAAGTTAATAAAACATGTTAAAAAAACACTTTGAAATGAGTTAAAAACATATTTAATGTGAAAAGAAAACACTAGAAAAGTGGATAGTTCTTAATCCGCGGAGTTTCGAAGAAATACTTTCCTTCTCATCCGAGGTAGCAATTACCAAAATGCGGGATCGGATTTTGCATGCAAAAGTATTTGATGAACAACAAGTAAGTCAAAGATCTTACTTGATAACAAAAAAGTGAAGCAGAGGGAATATGGTGACGAAAAAGGTGATTACACATGAATGGATAGTCTGGTGGAATATAAATAATCCAGTGACGGTAAAATCCAAATATATAACTTCAAGAAAGTTAATTGAATTTCCATTTGCACAAGTAAACTCTAAGGAAATCCCGTAATTGGAAGAAGGTGGTTCATAAAAATCCAAAGGCAGAAATTCATGGAATGATTCACAAAAATGTGTACAAGGAAAAGAGGAAAAAATTCCAATAATATTAATAAAAACAAATACAATATGCTTTTCGCTCTACTGCCGAGACATAAATATAAATAAGAAAGATCAGGGAAGAAAAAGAGAAGAAAAAATGGTGATAGAGTTAAATATACATTAGAGAAACAAATGTCAAAATGACACAGACAGGAAATGTTAAAGGCGCGAAAGTATATATAAGGAAAAATAATATAGGTCAACTGAAATGTACAAGTAATCACTTTAAAAAAAATGTCAGCAAGAGTTGTTAGTAGACACTAAATGGAAAAAAAAATAATTCATAAATAAATAGAAAATAATTAATAAATAAACAATAAATAAATGAATAAATAATAATAAAAAAAATTAAAAAAAAAACTATTTAAGGGGAGAGGATAGCCGGTATCTGCAAATTCAGGAAAAGCAAGAACAAAAGTAAGTGAAAGCATATAGTAAAATATAAGTAAATATACATACAAGATATGAAAGTGTGGGTAGATTGATATATTAAATAGTTAGGAATGTTTAAAGAATAAAACAAAAAATGCAGATAAAAACCGGCCATGCAAAGAAGAGATAAACATTAATATAAAGGATTATTTAATTATAAAGTATTAAGAAGTATGTAGAAAAATGATAACGTTAAAGAAATTTTTTTATATCTATATAAAAGGTAAAAGTAATAACTATGTAATTTCAAAATTGCCATAATTAAATTTGGACTTATGTTTACAGAAAGAGATCAGTTCATTTTTAGAATTTATTATATTGTTACTTTAAGGGGAAGTAATTATGGTTATAGTTTCGGTTGTGCAGAGGCGACATGACTTAGAGCCTGGGGTATAAGACTTAACTTTCTTGATGATAGTCCATTTGATTGAGAAGTGGGTATTGTTAGAGTTAAGTTTTTAATTAAAGCAGTTACACTTCCTTGGTTATTATTAGAATTATGGTTGTTAAAAGAAGAAATGTGGTTTGATATTCTTTTCTTAATTAATGTTGAAGGAGCACCGATATATGTATGTACTTTATTAAAAGCTCGAGGTCTGGTATTAATATTAATTTGCTGATTTGTACTAGTTAAATGGTTTGAATTTTGTTCATAGTGTTCAACAAATGGTGGGGCAATGTCTGTATGAGGACTATTTTGGAGGGGATAATGAGTGTTGTTAGTGTTAGGATGGCTGTTAGGAGAAATATTATTATTCTCATTAATATTATAATTATTATTATTATTATTATTATTATTATCATTATTACTAGTTGTATGATTGTAGATAGAAGGGCTGCTCGAATGGTGTATTGGGTTAGTAACTATATCAGATGGAGGATGGGAAGAAGGATAACTTGAAGACGAAGTATTAGTGTCTGTTATAGGAGGATTGCGTGGGAGCTCAGTAATAGTGCAAGAATATATAATATCTTTATGGATGCAATCATTATTGAGTGGGCAGTGTTGTTTGTTATTACAATTTCAGTTAGTTTTGGGTTTATTTGGGAATGGGATTTTTTGGGCTGATTTAATTTTTTTGTTATTAGATGTTAAGATTCTTTGTGCTAAATTAGACATTGTTGAATCAGAAATCCTGATTGAATTTTTATTGAAAATAGAACTATATCTGTGTGGGTATTTGAAAGGGTTTTGTACAGTGTTGAAGAATTCCTTAGGTATATTAGTTTTAACATTTAGGCTAAATGGAGGATTAAACCAAATATTTTTCTTTCTCCTGATGCGACTGGGTGGGATAGAGGTATTGTGATTAGTATTTTGGTTTGGATTATAAATGTAGACTGGTTCATTGTTATTGATAGCGGCAGATCTTGTTATTTGAACTGGTTTCTTACGAGTCATATGGTGTGTGATTACAGATTTAAGGCGGCCTGCAGGAGGAGCATAATTATTGTATTTAATCTTTTCCTTGTGTCCTGAGTTCCATAAGGCATTATCGAAGAAAGTAGCATTTTGATTAAAAGTTTTTTATCAGCAGAAAGAGCAGAAATTCTTCTAGAGACGGATGGTACTATAGATTTTATAATTGAGTTAGGGTGGTTAGAAGATTTATGGTCGTATAAAAGTGTAAGATTGGGTTTATGATAGGGGCTATAAGTTTCAGTGTTAAGATTAAGTGTAACATCTAGAAAATGTGAAGTTTTTTTGTTTGGTTCGATAATTATAGAAAGGCCAAAGTTATTGAAAAAGTTATGTAATTTTTTAATTGTTTTGTTGTACTCTCTTCGCCTGGCTGTTGTAGTAAAAAGGGCATCGACTCTATAAAGACCCCCTTGAATATGTTTAAAGTGGTATTTAAGTTCTTTCAGTAAGAAGAGTCCCACTAAATCGGTAACATCTACGGAGTCAGAAGCACCTATCAAGATGTCAACATTATCAGGGATATTAATTTAAGCGTGCCAGAAGTTAATTGGCCAAAATGTGGTGAGACAACAACAACTACGGATGGCAGTGATGGCTGAGAATGCAGTTAGGAGATTCGATGTTCCTATCCGTCGCGGTTACCACCTGAAGAAGGCCAGAAGAATAGTTGGCCGAAACGTTGTGATAAACAAAAGAAATAAAAGACCAAAAACAACAACTAATAAAGATGAGAATAATAGTCCGAAATAAAAATAAATTAATATATAATGCTCATCTCAAAAATGAATTCCAATTAAGGAATAATATATATTATCAGGGGTATCCTTTCTAGTCCATAGCTTATTTTTAAATTGTATAAGGGACTTTCTCGCTAGGAGAATTAATTTTATTTCTAAATTAGTTAAGTCAGAATTTCTTTTAGCAAAGATAAGAGCCTTATTTAAAAGGATCGGAGAAATTTATTGATAATAATTTTGGATGTCAAATGTTATGAAGTTAAGGAGGTGTTTATTTTTAAGTGAGACAAACCAATTAATTACGGAATCTGAATTCAGCCAAAGAGGGAAATTTACTTTTTCTTTAATAGAAGGGATGATTATATCTAAGATATTTTTGCTTACAGCTCCTAAGTCAAAATTAGATGGGAAGATCAATCGGATGGAGGGGTTGTCATAGAAATTAGGTTTATGATCTTTGAGGGTGAATCTAGGAGTACCCGGAGAATTTATTTCAGTGAAGTTATGAATATTCATAGAAGTTTAGCTTCAGAATTAATGGAATCTAAAGTTTTAGGAGGGACTATTTTATAAGATTTATTAAGTTCTGTATACAAAAGTTTTTTATATTTAGGATAGTCAAGTTTATAATAATTTTTTTGTCTTATCAGCAGGGACGAATATATGTTTATTCTTTTTAACTTTTTCAGCAAAATTATTTATTTTTCGAGTAACTGGATTATAATTGTGTTTTTCTTTCTTAAATTTAATTTTTTTGACTAAATTTAACATGGAATTCTCAAACTCCTCGAGGTAAGGGTTGTATTTGGGGTGGGCAGTGGTTTTTAATCTATAAAATTTGGCAGCAATTCTTTCGAATTTCTTTTGTTCTCTGAGAGTTGATAGGGAGTCCATTTGTTAAGATTTCTGGGTGAAGTTGGTCTTCAGAGGAAATAGGCGCTTTAAGTTTAATTTTAATGCTTAAAAGTCATGGTGATAAGTATTCTTTTATTTTATATATATATATGTAGCTTTATGTAAAAGGAAAAGAGAAAGATCAATTCCACAAAAGGGGACTTATCCGGATAATGCCAAGCTCAACAATAATTAAGAGTATGAATTGAAGACACAAAACTATATATAGGTAGATATAGAATGGATCATTTATTGAATAATGGAATACAGGCAAAATTTTGGAGATAGAAGGGACTCTTTATGCCAGGGCATTTCGAAGCCTATTGCTTCTCAACCGAAGAGTAGAGAAGGTGCTAGGTAGCATGGAGGAGATGCGGCGTCTAGAGTAAGGTTCGTTAGGGACGAAAAAGATTAAGAGGAATTATAGAGTGTTGGGAGAAGCTTTAATGAATTCTAAATTAATAAGGAGATACTTATTATATATAGTATAATATAGTATAATATAAGAATATATATTTTCTTTAACATAGTATTGAGATTAAGGGGTATATGTATTATGGTTGAATAGGGGGTGTATTGTTGCTGTGTGATAATTTATTTTAACGGTTTATTTTCTATGGAGTGGGTAATTTTTTATTAATTTTTTTTGGGGGGGGTATGTAAGGTTGTAAAACTGAAAGGTAATATGCTGCAATATATTAATAAGTTACTACTGTTATGATATAGGGAGTATAATCATAAGGGGGCGGTCAGGGATTAGGGTGGCAAAGACTATGAGTGCGTATAACAAAATGCCCTTGGGTTTTAATTAAAGGATTGCTTCACTAGGAACGGTAGTTTCAAGCGTCCACCTTAAAACTTTAAATTTCTTCAAGTTCGATTAGAAGGCCATCAAATTTATGTTTATATAGACAGGCCAGGCCTAGAAAGTTGAATATATACATATACATATATATATATATATATATATATATATATGGAGTTGAAAGTTTAATATATATATATATATATATATATATATATATATATATATATATATATATATGGAGCTCCATCATTTAGCATGCTTTGAATCGATCTGTTACGCCCATCATTTGAAAAGGGAATTTTTCCGAAATTAATAATGGATATTGTCGCAGACATAATAAGTAAGATATTTTACCAATACAACTGAATAAATATATGTATATATAAAATATATGTATGTACTTATTGATTTGTAAATCGCCACTTGTTCTCGTCTTCTCTTACCAACAGCGACCATATTTCATTCCTCGCATTGTGACAGCTTTCTAAATCTCTACTACTACATATATATATATATATATATATATATATATATATATATATATATATATATATATATATATATATATATATACAAAGACAGGAGTAGTAATATTAGAAAAAACGATCTTGTTTACTCTATTACTTTATTTTTCTACGTAGTCACCACCATTATAAGTCTGGAGCGCCTCTCTGTCGCCACTGAGCAATGGACAAACTCATCTATATAGGTGCCTGCGATTGTTGGTCGTTGAATATTTTGAGCATAGATACATTTAATGACGCATTCCTTTGTCTTATATACGTCCATGACAGGAGTTGCTTTCTTAGAGTTTGACATCATCAATATCTGAAACGGTGAGATGAAAGTATTTGGTCATGAATACAGAAGTTCAATCATCATGAAAATATTATTTGCAATCCATTTTGATCCATTGAGCCGGAAGAAAAAATATAGGAGACAATGTACTTGTGTCTGCTTTACGTGTGGTATGCAACATTTATGTTTCAAAATAGCGTTTCTGAAAAAAAAACAAAAAACGAAACAATTTCTACGTTGATATTAATTAAATCTAGTTATATATGTTGATGATAATTATATATTCTCTCACGCATTCTGAAAATACTTATTGCTCGTTAGGATAGGCTTGTCGTGATGTCATCCTTAGCGAGTATATATCCCTATTAGTGACACATCGACTTGGGTTAAGGCTGATTGCGATGATCACATCCCTTGTTCGAGACGAAGGTAGGTGCATTCCACTGTCGGATTTCCTTGCGATTTGCTTGATTTATGAGACGTAATAAGACTTCCTGTGTGCAGCGCGTTTGCTCAGTTGGTAAAGTGCTTACCTCGCATGCAAGATGCTCGGGTTTCGAATCATGAGTTCGGATGTGTCTTACTGATGAGCCCAAATGCAGGCGAAACTCGAGTCTTAGACTTCCGGTTTTTGACTTTCTTTGCTCTTGCTGGCTGGCAGTGTAAATAATTATATATATATATATATATATTATTATTATTATTTGGAGTAAACAGTTACATATGGTCGCTACAAATAGCCATCTGTTTTAGTCAAACAGACTTCATTAGGCAACCTGGAACCTCTCGACGCTAAAAAGAATATATATATATATATATATATATATATATATATATACACCCTTAACTGGGCACTTTTTTATAGAGAGGGGTTGCTTTTTTCGCCGATATTTTCGAAAGTCATCCCCTCTTTTCGATTGTCTAGCCTTAATTTAAATCTACGTCACTTCCGCTTCCGCAGTGGTCGTAACAGCTAAGACGTCACGTTTTTCCCCATTCTATTCCTCCTTCGCGGTACAGTTTCGAGTCTGCCTTCCTACCACTTTATTTTTGCTCAGCACACACCTCCAAACTCCCGGCAACGATGCTAGTATATATATATACATATATATATATATATATATATATATATATATATATATATATATATATCAGGTGTGCTGAGTAAAAATAAAGTGCCCAGTTGAGGATGAATGTTTTTAGCCCAGTTTTCGGTATTTGTCGTCTGAAGGGTCGACCTTCAAAACGATAATAATCTTGTGAAAATCCCTCGCGTCTGTGTAAAGTTTTAGGCAGACAGGCAAACATACATATATTTATATATTCATAGCATAAATTTTCAACCCAAACCGATTGCAAAGCTTGCCCTATCTCTGAATACCCTTTATGTAAAATTTCAAATGTTTGGACCAGAAATTGTCTGAGTAATTTGGTAGAGACCGTAGAGGTCAATTTTTTTAAACTTTGACCTCTATTATGACCCCTTAACATTTACTCTTTTAAGCTCAAATCAAGTTATTAAGTTAGATCCATGTCCAAGGAACCTATATATAAAATTTAAAGAGTTTTAATATCCAAAATAGGCGGAGGAGTTTGGTAGAGTTCTCAAAGGTTAAATCGTTAAACTTTTACCTCTCCACAGCTCAGTTTCTGGCCGAAAACGGATTACAAAGATTTTCCCAAATCCGCATACCCTCTATATCAAATATCGAGTCTGTACACTGAAAATTAACAGAGTTATTGTGCATGGAAATGTACACAGACAGACACACAAACACCGAGAGACAGACAGACACTTTCACATTTATAGATATATAGATTCATTCACTATTAATCTCAAACTCCAAAAAATATTTGCATATAATTTACTATTGTTCCTAACTCCAAACTTGTTTACGAATAAATCACTATTAATCTCAAACCAAAAATTATTTGATACACATTTGCTATTACTCTTAATTCCAAACTTATTCGCTATTAATTCAAACTAATCTCAAACGCAAAGTTATTTTCTATTAATTTACTATTGTTCTCACGTCCATACGTATTTACTAATAATTCACTATTAATTTCAAACCCAAAATTATTTGCTATTTATTTACTATTGTTCTCAAATACAAAACTTATTTACTAATAATTCACTATTAATCCCAAACCCAAAATTATTTGCTATTTATTTACTATTGTTCTCAAGTCCATGCGTATTTACTAATAATTCACTATTAATCCAAAACCAAAAATTATTTGCTATTAATTTACTATTACTCTGAACTCCAAACTTATTTACTACTTGCATTTCTGCCCAGCTTAGCTCGGGCTCTATGTACTGTTCATAACTTGCCCTACGTGTGAATACAGTTTATGTCAGATTTCAAATGTTTAGATCAAAATTATCCTAAGTAATTTCGTAGAGACTGCAGTCGTCAATTTTGCTGTAACTTTGACTGCTTAACATTTATTATTTTGGTTTCAAATCAAAATACTAAGTTATACCCATGTCCAAGTTACCTACGTGTTAAATTTCAAGTGTTTAGACCCAAATTGGCGGAGGAATTTGGTAGAATCTGCAAAGGTCAACTCTTTCAATTTTGACATTTTGCGGCCAAATTCTCGCTAAAAACGTATTAAAATGATTGACTATTCAATAAATAGTCGTTATGTATAAATTTCAAATGTTTAGACACAAAATGGGCTGAGTAATTTGCTAGACACCGCAAAGGTAAAATCTTTGGAACTTAGACCCGTTGACAGGTCAAATTTTCGACCTTAACCCGATTAAGAAGCTTACCCTATCTTTAAATACACTTTACGTAAAATTCCAAATGTTTAAACCAGTAATTGGCTGTGTAATTTAGTAAAAATCGCAGAGGGCATTTTTTTTAACTTTGACTCCAATTTTGACCTCTTAATATTTATTATTGGGGGCCCATATCCAAGGAAAACGTTTGTTCTATGTCCAAGTAATCTACATATAAAATTTCAAGTGTTTAGACCCAAGATTGGCGGAGGAGTTTGGTAGAGTTCTCAAAGGTCACGCCATTGAACTTTGACTCCTCGACAGCATGATTTCTGTCTGAAAACCGATTAAAAATATTTTCCAAAATCTCATCTGTAGGACGAAAATTGAAAGAGGTAATTGGAAATGAACACACACACACACTCACACACACACACAAAGATTTTCACTTTTATAGAGAGATAGATAGATAGATAGATTAATTCACTATTAATTTCAAGCATAAAATTTACTATTTTCAAGTCCAAACTTATTTACTATTAGTTCACTATTAATCTCAAACCCAAAATTATTTGCTATTTATTTAGTATTACTCTAAACTCTAAACGTACTTACTCTGATTCCCTATTAATCTCAAACCTAAAATTATTTGCTATTAATTTACTATTGTTCTCAAATCCAAACTTATTTACTAATAATTCACTATTAATCTCAAACCCAAAATTATTTGCTATTTATTTAGTATTACTCTAAACTCTAAACGTACCTACTCTGATTCCCTATTAATCTCAAACCTAAAATTATTTGCTATTAATTTACTATTGTTCTCAAATCCAAACTTATTTACTAATAATTCACTATTAATCTCAAACCCAAAATTATTTGCTATTTATTTAGTATTACTCTAAACTCTAAACGTACTTACTCTGATTCACTATTAATCTCAAACCCAAAATTATTTGCTATTTATTTACTATTGTTCTCAAATCCAAACTTATTTACTAATAATTCACTATTAATCTCAAACCCAAAATTATTTGCTATTTATTTAGTATTACTCTAAACTCTAAACGCACTTACTCTGATTCACTATTAATCTCAAACCCAAAATTATTTGCTATTTATTTACTATTGTTCTCAAATCCAAACTTATTTACTAATAATTCACTATTAATCTCAAACCCAAAATTATTTGCTATTTATTTAGTATTACTCTAAACTCTAAACGCACTTACTCTGATTCACTATTAATCTCAAACCCAAAATTATTTGCTATTTATTTAGTATTACTCTAAACTCTAAACGCACTTACTCTGATTCACTATTAATCTCAAACCTAAAATTATTTCCTATTTATTTCCTATTACTCTCAAAGCCAGCCTTATTTATTTTTGCCCCGCTTTGCTTGAGCCCTTTGTAATGTCCATAAATTGCCCTATGTGTGAATATACTTTTATGTAACATTTAAAATGTTTAGACCAAAAATTGTTTGAGTATTTTCGTAGAGACAGCAGAGGATAAACTTTTTAAACTTGACGTCAATTTTGACACCTTAACATTTATGTTTTGGGTTCCAAATCAAAATAAAATGTTTGACCCATGTCCAAGTTACCTAAATTTAACATTTTAAGTGTTTAGACACAAAATTGGCGGATGAGTTTGGTAGAATTTGCAAAGGTCAATCTATCAACTTGGATTTTTTGGCAGCCAAATCTTTGCCCTAAAACCTATTAAATGCGGCGGCATGTCTAAATACCCGTTATATAAAATTTCAAATGTTTAGACCCACAATTGGCTGAGTAGTTTGCTAGAAACCGCAAAGGTGAACACTTTTAAACTTTGACGCCTAGGCAGCTCAATTTTTCGAAACAAATCGATTAAAAAGCTTGCCCTACCTCAGAATACACTTAATGTCAGTTTTCAAATGTTTACACCATAAATTGGCTGAGTAATTTTCAGCGTCCCAATTGTTCCTTTTTAGCATTTAAATTAAGATATATCAAAATTTGAATTTAAATTTAAGTATAATGGTATCCGTTCAGTGGGGAATTTACCCATAAGTATGGCAAACCATATACAATTTAATGGCTGTAAGATGTTTATTTTGGAAAAAAAAAACAATTATAAACAAAACAACTCATAGAAATATATCTATATTATTTTTTTCATTTTCATATACTTTCATAGAAATATTTCTGTTACGTCACAAAAACTATTTTCTTTACCTCATAAATGTCACGCTCATACATTAATTCCATAGCTAATATAACATACTGACGCAACAGGTTACGGGTAGTCTAGTCTAGTCTAGTCTATATATATATATATAGTCTGTGGACTAGGTCGTCAGACTTGCTTAGAGCAGGACAGATATACATATATATATATATATATATATATATATATATATATATATATATATATATATATATATGTATATCTGTCCTGCTCTAAGCAAGTCAGGACAGATATACATATATATATATATATATATATATATATATATATATATATATATATATATGTATATCTGTCCTGCTCTAAGCAAGTCTGACGACCTAGTCCACAAACTCCAAAATTCCATCATGACAAGTTTCAATAAAAATACACGATTAAACCCGGATCTGAAATTCCCAACGTAGACCCCCACTACCATGTCTCCTTCTCCAACATCAGGGGTCTACGTTCTAACCTTCCAGAGGTTGAAGCCCAATTACAGGAGACTAAACCAGACCTTTTACCCAGGGGTACCTTTTATTTTTAAGCGAAACTGGAATTGGACAGACTATTTCCCTAAATGAGTTCGTAATTAAAGGATACTCTAACCTAACTTCCAAATCTGACCCCCAAGATCGCCATGGGCATGGAATATGTGCCTATATAAAAGATGGCTTTCCATGTGGTAGGGACATCTCCAACGTGTAAGGTTTGCGTTTAAAGCAAGCTGGTTTTCCAATCCGACAGCGTGTCGCCGTGAACGAGTGTAAACAAATAATGGCGATTCGCCTGTCCTTTTATAAGGGGGATAACTCCACTTATGCAAAGTCTGAGCGAAAGGGAGATAACTCCTTTCTGGCCTCTACATGCCCCTCCCCCTCGTGACCACAAAAGCAAGCTGTTGTGGTCATCTTTTATTTGGAGAAATACTCGTGCGATTTCCCCCGCATTTGCGGCGACAAACCCCTTGGGGCTCTCGTCCTCCGACTTGACGGTTCCCTTAACGGAGGAGGACTGTATTTTTGGGTATCTCCTCCCGTGGTATCTTCCACTTCCATTTCTTCCTCATGCTCGCTTGGAGATTCCGTGTCGGCGTGTTGTTCCACCTCAATTGCCTCCTCCGGAGGTTGTGCCTGTGGGGTCTCCACATTTATAGGTGGGTTCGGGATTTCTTGTCTGATGTTACGAGGGCCATCCACTACCGGGTGTATTCTGCGGAGAAACCGACGGTTGCGCAATGTCACTCGATTGCTTCCATCGACCCGGACTTGGTACTGTCGGTACCCCTGGGTCTCCACGATTCTCCCCGTCTTTGTCCATCGACGTGGGTGGTTCCCGTCCTGGTTCTGGATCTGGACGTAATCTCCTACTTGGAGTTCCCGGAGTGGGTGACAATGTTCCTCATGTGTCTTTTGGCCATTGCCACTTCCCTTAGTTTGCCTATTTCTGTCCACTGTTTTCGAACCTGGTATTTGTCCCGCAGGACAGGAAGGTGGTCTTTAATGACCCGACCATACAGCATCATGGCTGGGGACATGTCCAGATCTTGGACAGGCGTGTTCCTATGGGTCAGTAGTGCTCGGGCCGCCCGATCATGGCACAGGCGTCCATAACTGTCCGTATTGTCCGCCAGTATACGTCTCGCGGTTTTGACGGCTAACTCTGCGTGACCGTTGCCTTGGGCATAATGCGCTGATGAGGTACGTTTTCGTATGCCCCAATTCCTCAAAAAGGAATCGTATTCCTGGGATTCAAATGGTGGTCCACCATCCGACGAAATTTCTTCCGGTACGCCGTAGGTACAGAACCAAGTCCTCAAGGTATCGCACACCGTCTTGGCTCTTCCCGACGTCATTAGGGGCACTTCAACCCATCCCGTATACCTGTCTGCGTATACCATAAAGTGTCTACCCTGCATCTGGACGAAGTCAACCACCACTTGTTGGAATGGAAATTCCGGGTCTGCTGGGGACATCAAGGGTTCCCTGGGCTGAGATGGTGCGATTTCATTGCACGTGCGGCACTGAGCTCTTGTTTGCCTGATGTTAGCATCCAGCCCTGGCCAGAATAGTCGTTGTCTCGCATTCGCCAGCATTCCGTTCACACCCTGATGAGCGGAATGAAGAGATTCCAATACCTCTGCGCGGAGTTGTCGAGGTATTAGGATTTTGTTCCCCTTGATGATCACTCCTTGCAGGCAATATAACTCCTCACACATAAGCCAGAAGACTCGAACTACGGTTGGGATATTGTTACGTGATTGGGGGAAACCATTTTGAATCAGTTCTTTCAAAATCCTTCATTCTTCGTCTGTGGCTGCCGCAGCCACAATCCTTCCCCATGTGATGGCTCTTAACGTAGTATCATTCTCGTACATTGATTTGAAGGTGGCTTTGACTGCGGTGTCAATGGATTGGTCCTGGTCTCTTGGTGGGGTGCCCGCTGGGTACCGAGATGCACGGTCAGGGGACAAGTTGAGATTTCCCGGTCGATGTTTTATTTGGAATTTATACATGAGTGACTTTTCCTTGAAGTTTAACAGTGCTCGGTCTGTAAATATCTTTATGAGCGGTAAGTGATCCACTGTAATCACCAAGTCTGGGCATCCCAGTATGAACATGCGGCATGATTCCAACCCATAGATCAGAGCCAAGGCTTCACCTTCCACTGGTGCATATCGTGATTCCACGTCGTTGGTAAAACGGGATCCCGCCAAGATGAGTTTCCAATGGCCATCCCCACAGCTCATGTTTAATTCCCCCCTCACATCTACAGTGCTTTTGAAACAGAAAATACGATATCCCTGTTTTGCTGTAGTCCGTCGCGAGTCCTGTTGCTCTGTTCATTTCGAACGTTTGGATGCCTTTTTCAATTCTTTTCACTATTATTTTTTTCGATTCTTGGAATATCTGTTCCAATGTCTCATCCCAATAAAATTTCCTGTCCTTTGTTTTCAACAACTCTCGGAATGGGGCCATAAATTCCGCTTGTGAGAATGCATAGGAGACTTGGTTTACGAGTCCGAACCAGGACCTAACCCCAGTAATATTTGTCGGAGTGGGGAAGCTCAGGATGGCTTCAGTCATTCTTCTTGTGGGTTTGACCCCGTTCGCTGTTACTTGAAACCCTGCGAACTCCACTTCCATGTCAGCAAAGTGAAACTTGTCTGGGTTAAACACAATCCCTCTATCGGCGCAGTGGTTTATATATTCAATTGTGTGCCAGAATGAGGATTCCATTGAGTTGTCCCACAGGAGACTGTCATCTATACACCGAGCTTTTTTGAGCCATGTCCATGGTAATATCATCAACTCGACGGGTGTAGCCATCTCCTGATCCATGGAATCCTTGAGGGGCTCGACAGTACCTGTATCGGCCCCATTCAGTGATGAACGTGGTGGCATTTCGTGCAGCTGGAGACAGCGGTAAACTGTGGTAACCGTTCCACGCATCGAGTACAGTCTTCCTGGTATATGCAGGTATTACCGAGACCTGATTGAATGGGGACGAAGTGTGGTGCGTCTCCCTCATGGTCGCCTCGTTCAACTTTTGTAAGTCCACCGTCCGCCTTGTGGACCCATCCTATTTTGGTGTGACCACCATTCTCGAGCGCCAAGTAGTTGGTGTGCCTACCGGTACGGGTTCGATTATCCCCAGTGCCACGTCACGGTCTATATCTTGTTTCACCTTTTCCTTCCAATGATGGGGGACAGGTATTGGTGTGTGGATTGCCGTCGGTGTCGCATCTGGGAGGAATTTTATTTCTAAGGGTTTACCCTTCATTACTTGGAGTGGTTGGTGTGGACAGGTATTGAATGCGCTGGCCTTGAAATGTTCCTTTAGCCATTGCTCCAATTTTTGTTAATGTCGGTTGGCTCCAATGGGATTGCTGCTGATTTCTTCGGAGCCGGTGCTCTGCGCGGGCACCCGCAAGGGGCCGTCTCTTCTGTTTCCGCTGAGCTGCTTTGCGACAATGATGGCAATAATTTCAGCTCCTTAAGTGCCGTTTGTGATAAGTAGAGCATGGATGTGTTGTCAGACACATACACTGCCTGTCGTGTTTCTCTTGATCCCACCTTAATATGTAAAAACAGGACCCCCTTGATGTGTAACTGGCTATTTGTTATACCCCTTATCCGATGGGTAGTTGGAACCAGTACCCATTTGGGTACCCGAGGAGTCCTTGAATCTCGGGGCCAACAAAGCAAGTTTGGGCTCCTGTGTCCGCGAGGGCTTAGATGGCGTGGGTGCTCACTTTCATCGGCTTCTTTGGCACCCTTCCAAAGGTCGCATGTCACTTGTTCATTACAGTTACCTCTGCTGTAACTGAGGGGGGCGGTTCTGGAGCGCCCACCTGGAATTGTTTCCCATTCCACTCAAGGTTCCTTTAGCCATTGCTCCAATTTTTGTTAATGTCGGTTGGCTCCAATGGGATTGCTGCTGTTTGCCGGTTGTCTCTTATTGTGTCTGTGAGTAGGGGCTTTATCCGTGGTGCAAAACATGAATGATTCCCCGCTTTTTATAGCCTCCGTTTTGGATCTATTAATTTTCCGGTACACCTTTTTAATGTGCCCTACTATTCCACAAAAGTGGCACTTGAGTCCCACTGCTGGGCAATCTTTCCGGTTCATCGATCCACCTCGGTGTGATGTTTTTCCGCAACCGTTGCAAGGTTTGGTGTCCCGTGGGGTCGACAGGGCCTTTGCCTCATGCATTTGTTGTACTTGATTCCACCTTTGTACCCCAGACATCGCGAGAGGTTGTGTGGTATCGGAAAAGTGTGGAGTTGCCTCGTCTGTTGCCTCCAGGCAAACCAACCGTGAAAACTTTAGATCCAAGGTAGGAAGTGTAGCTGCCTCTGCCAGTACCCTTCTCTGGTGTTCGATATTTCTTAACCCTGCAATCATTTGCCCGGCAACCATATCGTCTGAGTAATTAACCTGCTGCCGGCAAGAGGGTTCGTTCGGACACTGAATACGAAATTCACAAAATTTCGCCTGGCCACGTAACCTCCATAAAAAATGGGTCACTGACTCACCCTCATTTTGCTTCATGGAGTGAAACGTTTGTCGGTGGACTTCCTTGTGTAAGCCTCGAACGGCCACCAGTCGCATTTGATGAAGAAGGTACTCCTCTGCCGCATTGTTGAGTCGTTCTGGTCCAATGAGCTCAAACAGTAACCCGTTCGTTTCCGGTGTGCATGCTTCTCGCAGTTCGTTTAGAATTGCAGCTGGATTTTCGAGTCTGCACATCTCCTTGTACTGTGACCAGGTGTCTAAAAAGAGTGCCCATTCGCTATCTGTTGAGTCCAGACCTATAGAAGGTCGCTGCATTCTTTTTGTTTGCGACGTTCGCTCGTCCGTGTAAGATGTCCTTCCGTAATTCGATGTTTTCTTTTTGTAACTCGACTAGTTGACGTAATAAGAGAACGTTTTCTTGTTCATAGTGTAACGATATCTTTAGTTCAATGCTGTGATATAAGTATTTCATGTTTTAAAGTGACAATATGTTCGTAGCGCCATGTAAGGTTTGCGTTAAGCAAGCTGGTTTTCCAATCCGACAGCGTGTCGCCGTGAACGAGTGTAAACAAATAATGGCGATTCGCCTGTCCTTTTATAAGGGGGATAACTCCACTTATGCAAAGTCTGAGCGAAAGGGAGATAACTCCTTTCTGGCCTCTACACAGAGAAGATCCTAACTTACCCTATATGTGCTTCCGAGTAGCATTAGTTCACACTACGGCATTTATATTTACTCTCTATCGCCCCCATAACAGCGGAGTTACTATCTTTAAAAGCATATCTGAGAAAATTGACCAAGTTCTATCAGCATATCCTTCAGCTAACATTCACGTATGTGGAGACTTCAATGTTCACAATGTGGAATGGTTGACCGATGATGAGGGGAGATTCTGTCATGATTTCTCCATTGCTTATGACCTCACTCAGATTGTTCACGAACCCACCCGTGTGCCCGAAAATGACGGCCAGTATGCAAGTCTCCTAGATCTTTTCTCACAACTTGCCCTGAACTATGTTCAGTTTCCGTTCTGTCTCCTCTTTGATCTTCCGACCACTCAGTTGTATCAATTAAGATAAAAATGAAATGTAATAAGTCCTCAGACGTACCTCTCCATCGTACAGTATATCGATACACTATGGCTGACTGGGATAGTTTCCGTACATTTATATCGGATCTTCCTCTGCGTTCTATGTTTAAAAAGGATGTGTCGTCTATAGTATCAGACCTGACAGAATGGTTAATTGTAGGTATAGACAATTTCATACCCTCGAAAAAGTTCCAGCAAAAACCTAACAGCCAGCCATGGTTTTCTCCAGAATGTGATGCTGTTATTGCGCACAGAAATCACTTTTTCCACTGTTTCCAACGTAATAGATGTATGGAAACTAAAGCCGCTTTCAGGACTGCCAGCAACCATTGTAAAGAAAGTAATAAAGAACGCAAGAGAGTTATATGCTCAGTCCGTCAAGTCCAAAGTAGCTGAGCATCAGATTGGGCAAATTGCAAATAGAATCCTGAACAGAAGCGTGTGCTCTATCCCAACTATCATCAATGGACCTGAGTTAATCTCGTCAGCATCAGACAAAGCCAAACTCTTTGCCAATTCTACCCTTTGCGACCAAGGCCGCCAACCCCCAATAGTTCCTCCTGTATCAGAAAACACACTATGTGATATACAAATATCTGTATGTGATGTTGCCAAGCTAATCAAAAACCTTGATTCCAGTAAAGCAACCGGCCCTGGCGGTATTCAAATTATAGTACTCAAAAAACTTTAACCTGAACTAGCACTTATACTTACAAAACTGTTTAAACGTTGTCGTAAGGAGAACTGCTTCCCATCACCCTGGATATCTCATCAGTATGCCCTGTATTTAAGAATTCAGGTGATCGCTCATCCCCCTCTCAGTACAGGCCAATAAGTCTCCTGTGTGTCATGAGTAAGTTGCTGGAATCTGTGTTAAATAGAGAAGTAATCAACCATCTCAGAAAAAATAACCTTCTTAGTGACACATGATATGGTTTCCGTTCTGCTAGATCTATAGCAGATGTGCTTACAGTTATATCTCATAGGATTAGCGAATCTCTCGACAGAGGCAACCTTTCTAGGGCAATTGCTCTTGACATATCAAAGGTCTTTGATAGGGTATGGCATAAAGGTTTACTTCACAAGATCTCCAGCTATGGTATAGCTGGAAATGTCTTCTCAATTATTAAATCATTTCTCTCTGATAGGTTCATAAGAGTAGTAGTTGATGGGTAAAAAATCAGAAGCTCACAGTATAAATTCTGGAGTCCCTCAGGGGTCCATCCTGGGCCCAACTCTTTTCCTGATCTACATTAATGATCTTCCAAATCACATCCTTACATCATTCGTAGAAATTTTTGCTGACGACACTACCATCTATGGTAGCACATCTAAGACAGTAAGCGACCAAGTTCTCTCCGATTCTCTCTCCTCTGATCTTGATCACGTAGTACAATGGGGAAAGGAGTGGCTGGTTACTTTTAATGCATCTAAAACCAAGCTTCTATCTTTACATCATCAACGTTCTGATCCCCATCTGGCATCAATTAAAATGAATGGCTCTCGTCTTGGGGAGGCCTCAAGTTTTGACAGGCTTCTGGGCTTGACCTTTACTCCTGATCTTAAATGGAATACGTACATCAAATCTGTTGCCAAGGCCGCTGGAAAAATGGTCGGATCCTTCTATCGATCCAGTAGATATCTCACTGCTGATGCAATTCTCTATCTATATAAGAGCAAGATACGTCCAAGGATGGAATACTGTTGCAACATATGGGCAGGAGCTGCTAGAAAAGACTTGTCCTGCCTTGATAGGGTTCAAAATAGACTTCGTAGCCTGGTGGGAGATGTCCTTTTCTCTTCGCTGCAACCTCTATCTCACAGAAGAGATGTTGCGAGTTTGTCTCTGCTTTATCGTTATTTTCATGGAAGGTGTTCCACTGAGTTTCAATCTATGGTCCCCCCCTCGCCAAACTTTCACAAGAAACACTGGACTAGCTGAAAACATTATCAATAATTTTCCCTACTCTTTATCTGTGCCTAAACCTAAACATAGATTCCATGATCAAAGCTTATTTCTTAGAACTGCAGGCCTGTGGAATTGTCTTCCGTTTTCCTGCTTTCCAGCTTTCTATAATATGGTTGTCTTCAAGTCAAACGTGAACAAGTTTCTGATGAGCCGTTCCACTTAAGCTAACAAATTTACCGAACTTCCATTACTATCGATTACTATATCGTCCTTTTGACTATTCTACACTCTTTAACCCTTATCCTTGAGTGGCCTATCGGCCTTGATAATGTGGTGACGCCTATGTAAATATATATATATATATAATATAATATAATATATTATTATTGTAATATATTATTATTGTAATATATTATTATATATAATATTATAATATATTAGTATATATATTTATATATATTATAATATATTATTATATATGGACATATATATATATATATATATATATACATCCATATATAATACATATATATAATATATTATAATACATATATGTGTGTGTGTGTAATTTACAAGATATATAGTAATCTAATGTTATATAGGATGTATTTAAGAATGAAAATATATACGCTTCTTCCTGGCGTTTACCATTCCAATAATAAAAGAAAGTCTCCTGAGGAAGACAAACGATATCGCGCAGTTCTTAAAGTCATTTTTCTAGTAAGACCTCGTTTTGTTGTAAGGCAGTAGTCGATAATGTGATTGCAATGAATCATTGCCCAGAGTGGCCGGATCTGAATTCTTGCCTATATTTCTTTTCTTATTCTTTATCTGTTAAATTGGTTTACTTGCTTTCGTCTTTGAGTTTGAGTTGAGAAATCGACCGGAAACAAGATAATCGTTCTCGACAATTCCCATTCTTTCTTTACGCATGCGCACGACAACAAATTATTCTCAGATTGAATAAACGAATATGACTTACTGTCCTGTGCTAAGTACCTATCAAATCAACTGCTTCCTCGAAAGCTGCGTGCAAATTCAAGATCTCGCACCTGCTGCCAATTTTCTCAACTTCTTATCACACAGGTGTAATATAGAGCCAACAGCTATAAGCAAATGCATGTGTAACTGGTAGTGAAAATAAAAAACTTTTAAAAGAGGATTACGTTAAAGATGGAGATTACATTCGAGATCACGTAAGAGGCGTGGAGAACGCTCAAGATAACGTGAGCCCTCTTACGGTCGTAATTATGAGGAATAAATTTCGCTGTTACAAAGCTAAAGCGAGTTGAAGTTCTTCTTGTCTTTGTCTGCTTAGTGACTGAAAACCACAACGTGTTGGTTCCCTGACAACGTTACACAGGGTATCTCAAAATTAGCTACCTATATAAACTTATATTTCAAAATAGATGGATAATTGTGGGAGGCCTTGTATAAATATGGGTATGTGTATATGTTTACATATTGGTATGGATAGAATTCTTTCCTTAACATATAATTGAACAGTATGGTTTTAAAGCCGCGGTTATGTTTAATTTAATTTAGTGTTAATGTTAAGGTTGCTATAAAGAGTTGGACCAGTTCAGAGAAATTGACACACTTTCGATTTGGGGGAAATATTTACAATAATTAGTAGACATCAGTTGATATTTTCCTAACAAGAAATCCGTCAGTTTTCAAGGGCCGGACTCCACTCAGGGATTAAGGTTAATGAATATAAGTGGGTCAGAGTGACAACAGCGTATTAATCGTTTCTGGTTGAAATTGGGCAGAATTAGACGATTTTCAGGGGCGTAATAGAAAGAACGGGTGAACAATGGACTTTAAAAAGAAACAGCTTGTTGTAGCCATATTGGAAGCAGACCAGTTTAAAAGAGTTCCACGTGGGACAGTGTTTGGAAAGAAGCTTCATCTATTAGAGTTACGTATAGATTATGGTTCTAATATACCGTTGGAGAACTTGTTGGTATTGGTTGTAAATTGTTTTTGTGAAAGTTTGGCGGGGAGGATTATTGAATGGATAACAGACGAGTACTTGCTGTAAAAATAACAGCAGAGCAGAGACAGGCCCACAATGACTCTTCTGTCGGAAAGAGATTGCAGGGAGAAGAAAAGAGCATCAACTACTAGATTATAAACTCTGCCAGGGCAGCTCCTCCCTAGATGTGTTAATCAAATAATCAAGACTTTGTTTTCAAAGCAGTGTTTCCCCAACCTATTCATTTTCGTGGGTCCTTTTCAATTATAGTGATGTCCCGAGGAACTATTTAGCAGGTTTTTTCTCCCTTCATTTTCCTAGTTATTTTACTGACATACGGCGAAATATTGTTGGTTTTGGTTAGTAGGTTATGTGTGGTTCGGAGTTTTTTGGTTTCTGAGGAACCTCTATATATGAAAATATTTCTCAATTTTATTTATGTAGAATTTAAGTAATAATTTCTTTCAATAATATTGATGTCTCAAGGAAACCATTTAGTAAAAAAAAAATCAAAATAATTTTCTAACAATTGGTTCGAACTGGATTTTTTCTGCTTATTTATAATTGGGAAATAACTGAAATATTTTATTGAACAGGTAATATTACTATGAATTAAAATAATAAAAAAATATATTAACCCAGAATGAAACAGTCTTATTCAATGTGACACTGGCCCTGTCGGTGGGGCGTTAGAATACACCGACTGCCCCCTTGCAGAGGGTAAAAGTCCCTCAATGGAGGTCCTGGATATGACCTTAAACTATATCCAGTGGTGAGGCCCCAGCTTGTGGGCTTTGGAGCCACCCTTTAATCACCATTGCTCCCAGGTACACTCTGATCGAGAGTGGTAGTACCTGTTAGGGTCCAAACTATGGGTTAAATAGAAACCGACGTGAAAACAACAAATATATTCTATTAAAAAAATTTTCTTCAAAATCTTTGGATTCGGCATTTAATAATCCGAAAAGGGTTGATATGCTGTAAAACAAAAACAACCAACCAACAACCAAACTATGTGACATTTGTAATTGTTTTTTGAAGGCAATTATTTTCTGCGTTAAATATTTGAGAAGCGAATTCCTTCTATTCTCATTTATAATTATCAAATACACATTTAGATTATTATTATTTATTTATTTTCATGAGAGACATCTTACATGCTTTACTGACAATATAAATTGTAAAGGTTTCGTACCTTGTTGCCTCGAATAGATATTCCATAATTCAGTTTGATAATAATATAGCCTCCGCTCAGCCTCGAAAGACAAAGGATACCTCTGTATGGGACAGCTGCGCGTATAATTGTGAGGCAAGGGATTAGTATTGCGCAACCACACCTCTCCTGAATCGGCACTGTTTGATTCCAGTGGCTAAGAGAAGTCCAGAGCGACTGGAAACAATGCTGAGATAAACAAAGAGCACATACGGCACCTAGGAGTCTCAAATGGTCAGCCGTTTAGTACTAACCAGGATTAACGTTGCTTAACTTCGGTGATCCAGCGGGAACTGCTGTGTCAACGTGATTATGGCGTAATAGGAATAGTTTAGGATTTTGCAAACAAGTACATGTTATGGACACTCTAGATTAGTTTCAAAATTACTAGCTGGCGGGGGGGGGCGGATTTGCCCGGGCAAAAATACGCTTAAACATGATATTTAATTTGTCCAGATTTTGTATATATTTTTATGGAGTCGTGATTCCAAAAGCTTTTTTTTTAAAGCGTATAGGTGCCATCAGATAGAATCGAAACCTAAGCTGTAGCATTCAGATCTGATGACGTTTCAACTGTACCAACGTGACACGTGTATAAACAGATTAAAAATTAAAGATAAACTAAGATTACTGTACAAAATGTATAACAATTTTTTTTTCAGATTTGACTCATTTTTGATCCGTTAAAAACAGTTTTAACAGCTAAAGACCCATAAAAAAACGACCTGTAATGATTTGATGCTCTAGCGTACCTCTGTGACTTTTAGTTTCGGAGGACATAGAATTGAAAATATGGAGACAGACACACAGACAGACCAAGTGACAAACAGACATATAGCCGTTTATTAGATTACACAATATAATTCAGGTATGATGTAGTGCAATTCACGCAGATTAATCAAGCTTTAATCAAGACTCTCTTGTGAGCTGATTGACGGTGCTTCTAACCCTTAGCAAACTTATATTTTTTCCTATCACATAAATTTGTGACGCTTAGTAAATTATGTCATACTATTTATATGAAATTGATGCATTACATTTATTTGCTAACTAATATTTACAATAAAACTAACATGCTATTTAAGATCAAATCTTCGTAAAATATGCGAATATGCCAACGTGATTTTGACTATTGAAGAAAAGCAGAGTATCGATGTCCAGAAAACAACCGGTTTGGGCACTGGCAGTGCTTTTCGAAAATGCTACTTTTGTATCGGACCCTCCACACTTGATAACGTTCAATAAATATAAAACGCTTATTATATGTCCGGGATTACTAGACGCCGTCTAACAGAGGATGGCGGCGTTATTTTTATTTTCTTAAACAGAAATTGTAATGAACGTATTTCTTTTACAGCTCGGCAGGACAGAGATTACTGTCTATTTACAGTGTCCGTTCTACATCACCCGCTACAGTAAATGCTGTAAAGGCACACTCCAATAGAAAAGAGAAGAACCGGGATGAGAAATAAAAGAAGAACACAGATAGATTCCGGTTGAAACAGGAAACACGAAACTTGATACCATTTACATCTGTGGCAACTGCGACAAAGTCTGCCAAATGCAGAGTAAGTCTGCATCGTCACAGCTGCCAGTAAGGAATAATCTGAAACTCTATTATCTTATATGACATTTTTATGCTAACGACCTAGGTATATTTAATAATAAACGACCTGGGTATAAGCGATAGTTATTCATATTTTCAAGATGAATAATTGTTTCATAGTTGAAATGATATTTTTCGTCTAAAGATTTCTATTTGTATGGAGTTGACTTAGTCAGCTCTTTACGTATCAAGTTCAACTACGTATGTCCATCTACTTATTTGTCTCTGTATAAACCACCAGCAATCGCCTTTTCATGGCCGCTAACATGCAAGAGTTCCAACAACGCGAGCCTATACATTGGTGACTTAAACAGCCATAGCACCACTTGGGGATACAATGAGACAAACAGTGATGGGGGAGCAGTAAAGGTATGGGCTACTGCAAAAGACCTCAAATTCTCCACGATGCAAAGGATCCCAAATCCTTCCAAAGTGCCCGTTGGAGACGGGGATATAACTATGATCTAGCATTTATTTCATCAAAGCACTATGGAAATCTAGAAAAATTGTTGGAAGGTCAGTGCCAAAAACACAACACCGACCCATATTTATTGATATAAGACCTATTATTAAACCACAGAAATCCCAGACCAGGCCACGGTTCAATTTCCGTCAGGGCAACTGGGAAGCCTATACCCTTGACTTAGAACAAGTCATCAACGCCATCACCCCACTACCAGGTGAATACAACAACTTCCAATCCCTGAGTTGGAAAGTAGCCAGGAAAAACATACCAAGAGGGTGCAGGAAAACGTACATCCCTGGTCTCACGGAACCAAATAAAGCACAGTATGAGGAATATATCCAAGCTTATAATGAAGAACAATTTGCTGAAAACACGTTAGAGCTCGGAGAGAATTTGCTTGCTTCCATCAGTAGCGAACACAAAGAGCGCTGTCAAGAAGTCATATGTAACATCGATATGACAGACAATAGCAAAAAGCCTGGATGACAATAAAAAAGTTAAACTCAGAAAAAGCTCCTCAGTCCCGAATTACAGCCGTGACACTCAACCAAGAAGCCCATCAGCTGCTACTAGATGGCAAACCGCAACAAAAAGAAAGAGGACAGAAAAAGAGAATGAAGACCGAACGTAGACACGTCATGCAAAACAACAATGCCCATCTAGAACCATTCTCATAAGCCGAAATAACTGCAGCAATATCTCAACTAAAAATGGAAAGGCATCGGGCCTTGATAGAATAAACACAGAGATGGTAACACACTTTGGAACAACTGTAAGAAAGTGGTTACTGGCCCTAATAAATAACTGTGCGTCATCCCTCAAAATTCCTTAAAATCTGGAAAAAGGCAAGAGTAGTAGCCATTCTAAAACCTGGAAAAGACCCCACATCACATGAGAGCTACCGACTTATCTCCCTACTGTGCATTCTCTATAAACTATATTGCCAGAATAACGGAAACAGTGGAAGAACAACTCTCAGCTGACTAAGCTGGCTTTAGACCAGGTCGGTCATGTTTTATCCAGATTTTAAACCTGACCCAATTCATTGAGGATGGATCTGAGACCAAAAAAATAACAGGCACTGTGTTTGTAGACCTTACAGCAGCCTATGAAACTGTCAACCATAGGGCACTCATACTAAAAGTAGCCCAAATAATACAAAACTCAGCATTGGTGAGCATAATTGAATGTCTACTTAGTAATCGGCGTTTCCATGTTGAGATGGACGGAAAAAAGAGTAGATGGTTTATCCAAAACAATGGCCTTCCACAAGGTTCAATTTTGGTTCCAACCCTATTCAATATCTACACTAACGACCAACCACAATGCCCAAATATACAAAGATATATATATGCCGATGACCTATGCATCGCCACCCAGACAAATAGTTTTGACATCATAGAAAAAAGACTATCTGATGCCCTAGGCACTCTCTCTAGGTACTACAAAAAGTGGTACTTAAATGCAACCCCAAACAAGACCCAGGTTTGCGCCTTTCATCTTAATAATCACCAAGCAAATCGGAGACTAAGAGTCATGTGGAATGACAACATGCTTACACATGAACCTTTCCCAATCTACCTGGGGGTAACTCTGGATAAACACTCTCTTTTAGAAAACACATTACCAAATTGAAAGGCAAGCTGTCATCACGAAACAGCCTTCTCAGTAAGCTTGCCACCAGCAATTGGGGTGCCGACCCCAAAACACTGAGGCAAACAGCTCTCGCACTGTGGCATTCCACAGCAGAGTATTGTGCCCCAGTATGGGCAAGATCATGCCATGCCCATAAAATTGATGTAGAGCTGAACTAGGCATACCGGACCATAATTGGTGCCCTAAGACCAACTCCCTTGCCAGCTCTATACTGCCTAACTGGTATTCTACCCCCACATATTAGGCGAGAAGTCATCACCAGAATAGAACGGTACAAACAACTTAACGACCACAGGCACATACTGTTTGGCCACCAATCAGTAAGACAAAGACTAAAATCTCGCAGCAGCTTCATAAATATAGAGGAAATCGATCCCAGACAAGCTGCCTCCTATAGGATGGAACGATGGCGAGACTATAACAGCAGGAATAAAAATGAAACCCTACCAGACCCAAAATAAACACTCCCTCAGGGTTCAAACCTTGGTAGAAAAAACTGGGTGACTCTAAATAGAGCCAGAGTCAAAGTAGGCAAAACAAAAGACAATCTCCACAAGTGGGGCATAGACACCTCACCTTTATGTCCATGTGGAGACGTACAAACGATGCACCACCTTAGGGAAAACTGCGATTGTGTCCTCATTGTTCAAACCAAGACCTTAAGGACGCAAACAGCACAGCCATGCGGTGGGTTAATTTCTATTGCGATGTCGAACCGTAACCAAAGCCGGACATATTTAAATAACCACAAGAAAATTAAAGAGTTATTCTGTTTATTCAACGTGTAGTGTATACTGTAAATGGGACGAAAACCTCAACTTCCGGTTATTAAATCTCAACATGAAGTACGTTGATACAAACTCGTTTTAAAAACCTTGAGCGGTGTTCTTAGAGTACCTATCAAGTGCCATCTGTATCTCGCTTCTACAGATGTAAAACTAAGAAATGATATTTAACTAGCATTTCAGCCCGGCGTTGCCCGGGTGTTTGGCGGTGTATGTTGAGCAATAAAAAAGTCAATTTTTTTTTAACTTTGACCCTTATTATGACCCCTAACATTTATGGTTTTTTGCTCAAATCAAGTTATTAAGTAAGAGCCCTGTCCAAGGAACCTATATCTAAAATCTTAAGTGTTTAGACTTAAAATTAGCAGCGGAGTTTGGTAGAGTTCTCAAAGGTCAAATCGTTGAACTTTGATCGCTTACCAGGCAAATTTCTGGCTGAAAACCGATTACAAAGATTTTCCCAAATCTCAGTACTTTGTATATCAAATTTCGAGTCTGTAGACTTTAAATTGACAGAGTTATTTCGTAGGGAAACGTACACACATAGACAGACACACATACACACAGATACACAGACACGTTCACTTTTATAGATATATTAGCATGGGTTCCCGGCGTTGCCCGGGTATTTGGAGGTGTATGTTGAGCAACGAAAAAAAAAGGCGGTCAATTTTTTTAACTTTGACCTCTGTTATGGCCTCTTAAAATTTATTGTTTTGGGCTCAACTCAAATTATTAAGTTAGATCCATGTCTAAGAAACCTATATCTAAAATTTCAAGTGCTTAGACCTAAAATTGTTGGAGGAGTTTGGTAGAGTTCCCGAAGGTTAAATCCTGGAACTTTGACCCGTTAATCGCCAAATTTCTGGCCAAAAATCGATCACATCGATTTTCCCAAATCTCAGTACCCTGTATATCAAATTTGGAGTCTGTAGACTTTAAATTGACAGAGTTATTGCGTATGGAAATGTACACACACAGATACACAGATACACACACAGACAGATACTTTCACTTTTATTGATATACTAGCATGGGTGTCCGGCGTTGCCCGGGTATTTGGCGGTGCATGTTGAGCAAAAAAAAGGGGTCAATTTTTTAAACTTTGACCCCTATTATGACCCCTTGAAATTTATTGTTTTGGGCACAAATCAAGTTATTAAGTTAGATCCATACCCAAGGAACGTATATCTAAAATTTCAAGTGATTAAACGCAAATTGTCTCAGGAGTTTGGTAGAGTTCTCAAAGGTCAAATCGTTGAACTTGTATCCCTTAATCGCCAAATATCTAGCTGACAACCGATCACCTCGATTTTCCCAATTCTTAGTACCCTGTATATCAAATTTCGAGTCTGTAGACTTAAAATTGACAGAGTTATTGCGTAGACACAGACAGACAATTTCACTTTTATAGAAATATAGATAGACTAGCATTTCAGCCCGGCGTTGTATTGAGCAGAAAAAAAGTGGTAGTAGAAAGTCAGGCTCGAACCTGTACCGCGAAGTACGAAAAGAACGGGAAAAATCCTGACGTCTTTATCGTTACGATCACCGCCAAACCGGAAGTGACGTAGGTTTTAATTAAGGCTAGACAATAGAAAGGAGAAGGTAGCTTCCAAAAATATCGGCGAGAAAAGCGACCCCCCCCCTGTAGAAAAATGCCTAGTTGAAGGTGGAGATATTAATGTTTTTACTCAATGTTTCGATATTTGTCGTCGGAAAGGTCGAACTGCAAAACGATACTGACCTTTTGATTATCCGTTGCCTCTGTCGAAAGCTTTAGGCAGACATGAAAACATATATACATACATACATACATAAATATATTTATATATTGGTAACTAAAAATGTTCGACCCAAACTGAT
The DNA here is from genome assembly GCF_053919585.1 of Euprymna scolopes. Lineage (NCBI taxonomy): Eukaryota > Metazoa > Mollusca > Cephalopoda > Sepiida > Sepiolidae > Euprymna > Euprymna scolopes. Next base: position 93,208,826 of record NC_136501.1, on the reverse strand, counting down.
TGAAAAGCTTGCCCCATCTCTGAATACCCTTTATGTAAAATTTAAAATGTTTAGACCAGAAAGTGTCTGAATAATTTGTGTAGAAACCGCAGAGGTCAATTTTTTTAACTTTGACGCCTATTATGACCCTTTAACATGTATTGTTTAGGGGCTCAAATCAAGTTATTTAGTTAGATCCATGTCCAAGGAATCCATATCTAAAATTTAAAGTGTTTAGACCCCAAATTGTCGGAGGAGTTTGGGAGAGTTCTCAATGGTCAAATCGTTGAACTTTGACCCCTTAATAGCCAGATTTGTGGCCGAAAACGAATTACACAGATTTTCCCAAATAACAGTACCCTGTATATCAAATTTCGAGTCTGTAGACTTAAAATTGACAATTATTGCGTAGGGAAATGTACACACACACAGCCACATACAGACACACGCACAGACATGTACACTTTTATAGATAGATAGATACATAGATAGATAGATAGATAGATAGATAGATAGATAGACAGATTAAACCAAAATATATACGTACACATAAATATATATGGAAACAATTTTGTGTTTACTATAAACTTTTTACGCAAATATTATGCAAGTATAAATCAAGTAGTAATAGTTAACTAAAGATGACCATCCCATAAGGAAACCGAAAAGACTAATAAGGAATTAATTAAAATGAATGTTTAACAGAATATGCAAATTAGCTAGATTTTTGCTAGTGAATGCAATCCCACAAGCCATATATAAGAAAATTGTATTTTCTTTTTAAATAGAAGAGAGGGTTTTTAATATGAATATCAATACACACAAAAGAAAAACGAATTCATAGGATTATAGATAGATTACGTTACGTCGTATTTGCATGGTAGTGTATGTAATTATGATAATGCATTAAAGTATCATTATTAATTAAAATTAATATTGAATTGAACAAAATATACAAATAAATAAATTAATATTAGAAAAGTTTGTATAAATATATGTCAATATTAATCCAAACAAAATAATCTAAATACAACTGTATAGCTTAAGAGATATGGAATAGTTTTATGTTAGTGTTTATTTCATGGAAAATTTTAAATGGATAAAGTATTTAACAATAAAAATAATGAAAAATGGAAAATATTTTAATTAAAAAAATGTGATTAAAGACAATATAATTATGTGAGAAAAACTAATAGACATACAAGGTAATCGTTTATTGGAAATCATAATTTAACTCAATATTTTAATAAATAAATATTCATATATATATATATATATATATAGAGAGAGAGAGAGAGAGAGAAAGAAAGGGAGAAAGACAGAGATAGATGGATAAGATAGAGAGATTTATATTGAAATGGTTTTTTTATATTAAAAATAATAAAATCAATAAAAATACAAATTGAATAAAAAAACAAATAATGTAAATTAAAAAACAATAAAATTCGATCATTATATAATTTTATTAATACGGTCAAAAGCCATCTAATGTGAAAAAAAAAATGAGAAATAAGAAAAAATAAATATATAATCAGTGGCGGCAAAAAGAAAGTCTGCACTTGTAATTTTTTCAAAAACTGCAAATTTAAGCTAAATTTAATGTAATTGTTTAAACAAACTATACCTCATTTGATTCGCCTTTAATTCCTCTATAATTTTACCTGTTCATATTTGAATTTTAATTGAAATAGTCTTGTGTTCATGTCAATTTAAAAAAATAACTTCAAATTGAGGAGGCAAAAAGAAAGTTCGCAGCAACAAATTCGCTTAAAACCAGCTTAAATCATCGCCCCTAAATCAGTTTAAAATATCTACCAACAGGCAACAAAGCATATCTAGTCGTGATTGTTGTTGTTCCAGATTATACAACGTAACATTTAGTTCATACACCACGACTTTCTCTTAGTGATCCTCAGGAGCTCATTAATCTCCACCTTTCTGGTTCATCCAATCGAGAAATCGGCCGCAGACTGAAATATGATGAGAAAACGGTACGAAAGGCTCTATAAAAGCACCAAAACACCGGCAGTGTTCGTGATGCTCATAAATCTGGTCGTACTAGAGTTACTTCTTACAAGGAAGACAATGCTATGAAGATTCGCAGCCTAAGAAACAGTTGTGGTACGGCTACCCTAAATCCAAGAACAGTGCAATCTTGTAAAAACCGCTCTGTTTTACTGTCAAGAACAAATTAAAGGAATTCAATTTGCGAGGATATGTTGCAAGATGCAAGCCAATGATTTCTGTAAAGAACAGAAAGCGCCGTCTTTACTTCGTCAGATGCAATAAAGATCATGACTCTTCATATTGGTCAAAAGTGCTTTTTAGTGACGAAAGCAAGTTCAATAGGCTAGGCAGTGATGGTAGGCAGTACGTCCGTAAGAGGAAAGACAAATAGTTTAATCCTAGGTGCTCAGCTTCAACGCTGCAAGGTGGTGGAGGTTCAGTTTTGGTGTGGGGCATTGTTAGTACCAATGGTCCAGGGCCTATAGCCCGCTGGCAAGGGCGAATTAATTCGACCAAGTACATTAATATGTTGACTGAGCATTTTCTACCCTATTTTGGTCAGAATTTGGATATTAATTCCATCTTCATGCAGGATAATGTTCCCATTCATACAGCTGGCAATGTCAGGAAGTCCTTGGAAGAGCATGATATTGCGTGTTTGGATTACCCTGCACAATCTCCAGACCTCAATTCTATCGAGAACGTATGGCATTACATCAATCCATAGTTACGCAATAATAAAATTTCAACTTTGGACAAAAATTAAAGAAAAGTTGGATGCTCTTTTCCCGGAGTACTGCTGCAATTTTAATGTATTAATTATTCAAGTTATATCTTCAAATATTTATTCACGGAGTTTGATTTGGTTGTTTTGTAAAAGAAAACTGTTATTTGTTTTTTTACTTAGAAGAACATGGTTGAGTTTTGCCAAGAAAAACAACAAAGAATAACTTCAATGTTTAATACATTTTAGATGAGAAAACAGGTATGTTCGCAAAGCCTGTTTTTATAGCGCCAGGCTTATTAACGATTAGCGGTGGTTTTACATCGGAAATTTCTAAGGCTCCAACATATTCGCAGGTGTTCTTACGTGGACTTTCACCTGAAAATAATATAAATGTAAATATAAACGCGGGTGAGGCCGATGAACGGAAGGAAAATCGAATGTTAATCAAAAATAATGAACTTGTTGAAACCAACGCATTCCTCGTGAGCGACCAACAGTTCACGGCTCGGTTCGTGCTTGATCGATTGCCCTTTTTGACTACGTTGGCAAAAATACATCTTCCGGCTACAATTAATGAGCAGGAAACGAAAACAGGTCAAAAGACTGGCAACAGATAAAAAGATAGCAGGCCTTGAGAAAAGCAAACGAGGTAGAACACAGACTATTAGAACTCTAGGGAAATCAAGATCGTCTCAGTGTGAAGCAAGCTAATACACAAAGTACAAACAAAAATCGATCATATATATTTATATATACGCCTTCATTTGTGCTCTGCATACTGTTATGCACAGGTGTATCTATCTATCTATCTATCTATCTATCTATATATATATATATATATATATATATATATATATATATATATATATATATATATATATATATATATATGCAGGGTGTCCCAAAAGAAGCTGGCGGATTTGAAATTTAAATTCAACTGACAGTACCTCTCTACAATAAATATCGACTCCTTGATGGTGTAACGACTCATTATTACTTTAGCAGAGTTAATCTAGATGCTCTGATATCTTTTTTCGCTAGTTTGATGCTTCTCTTGTTCTTTCCTATATTTAATCAATTCAGCTTCTTTTGGGGCAACCTATATATATATATATATATATATATATATATATATATATATATATATATTGTTATTGTTGTTTTTTCAAGCGATACATATGGTTAATATTGGCTCCGCCTCGAAGCTCATTTTTTTTTTTTTTACTTAGAAAGTCGCCCTTTTAAATTTGTTTGGACGTATATAACATTTTTATTCATTTATTATTTTTAAAACAGTAATCTATTACACGCGTGTTTCGAGGTCATTACCTCTCGTCAGCGTAGTGCAACTGTTTCTAGGGATCGAACTTAAGACCATGTTTACCACAGTCCGGTGCCTTAATCGTTAGGCTATAATCCCTAGATTAATTATACTGTTTATTTTTATCGCTTGTAAATTTAGATTTTGTTATTGTTGTTTTTTCAAGCGATACATATGGTTAATATTGGCTCCGCCTCGAAGCTCATTTTTTTTATTTACTTAGAAAGTCGCCCTTTTTAATTTGTTTGGACGTATATAACATTTTTATTTATTTATTATTTATGTATATATATATATGTATATATATATATATATATATTAAGTAGAAATGGTAATTAATAAAGAAATTGCTCAATACTGTTGTAGAGCAAATATGCGTTTTATTTTTTATTACCGTATCTTTCTGTTAAGGTCTGAGGAAGCTACGCCAAAAAAAACGGCCGGGTAGCTTAAACAATAATGTAACTTAACAGACAGATACGGTAATGATAAATAAAACGTATATATATATATATATATATATATATATATATATATATATATATATATGCGTATAAATGTGAATAAATTTAACTTGATATATATATATATATATATATATATATATATATATATATATATATATATATATATATATGTTTTGCGGTCCCTTCAGTCTTTCACAGATTATGGTACCGACGACAGGGTGCCTGCGTGTAAAACTTGTGGGGCAGAATGTGGGCAATTTAAAACTACACCTCTCTCTCCTGAGTTGGCATTGTTAAATCTGAATAACAGAATAATCAAACACTTCTTTAACAACACAAAATACTTTCTAATACGCGTTTCAATATGCGTATATTTAACACTGGTATACAAATTATTAAATATATTTCAAAGAAACAGTATCTCTCAAATATGTAGTTGCCCAATTAAAATAACAAAGATATTCACCTGCTATCGATTAAGTTCTCTCGCTCTCTTCATAACCGATGTTGCAAAAGTTCAACTTAAAATATAGTCTTGCCACAGATACTATTTTCATTTTTTTACTCTTATGACTTCAATGTACTATACATGGCTTTAAAAAGAATAATAATCTCTCCGTAAATTTAATTACAATCAAAACTTAATGTATTCCAAGAATATCGGAATGCTTTATTTCAGGGATTATTAATCATAGCTGTAATCGTTATACAGAATCCGTGATTACATTTTCGAACACGGGACATCATATTGAATACTGTGTCTTATGTTGTCACTTCAGCACTTCGTTATTGCATTCACTTAAATATTTCTCACCGATTTTGTCCCAGACAATGCACTTAAAATTATCTTCGCAATAGTCTATTACTAAAAACCTAAGCATACACATCACAACATATTTGTGACTGTCTACATCTTAATTGATTTTTTTTCGTTATGAACAAGTAAACAAATATTTGCTGCGTTATTTTAAATTTGAATACGTAGTATCATTTTTATTAATATTTCTCTCATTAATTTACAATCAATTTAAGTTTTTCTCCATTTTATATATTGCCTTGAATTATATAAAACCAAACGCTCTACCAGTCGAAACAGTGAATTACAAAAGATTGACTATTCTCTTCTTTAGTTAATCTATTATATATATATATATATATATATATATATATATATATATATATATATATATATATATTTCACAGCCCATCAGTGTGGGTAGACAAGCCAAAAGGACAATCAGATCTTCTAACCGTTGCGATATATATATATATATATATATATATATATATATATATATATATATGTGTGTGTGTATATATATATATATATATATATATATATATATATATATATATATATATATATATATATATATATATATATCGCAACGGTTAGGAGCTCTGATTGTCCTTTGGGCGATCGGGTTTCGATCCTGGCTTGAGGTAGTTGCTTGTCTACCCACACTGATGGGCTGCGAAACAGCGAGTCAGTACTGTACGTGGATGACTATAATGCTCCCTATCTTAGGTTGAGCATTTAGGAAGCGATATGCAAATTACCATTAGCGTATGAAACGGCGCTCTTTGTATAATTGAGCTGAGGTACTTTGGACACTGTAAAAACATTGTTAATTCACTACCCACATAGCAACAGCCGTATAGCGCAATTGTTAGAAGCTCTGACTGTCGTTTGGGCTATCGGGTTTTGATCCTTGTTTTAGGTAGTTGATGCGCTGCGAAACAGTACTGTATGTGAATGACATATATATATATCATAAGTTTGGGTTTGGGTTTCGATTTAAGCTGATGCACCTATGTCATATGGACATCTTTTTTTATTCTTGAAATTACAACTTTATAATATATTAACACGACCCGTTAACCGGCGTTACCCGGTGGAAGCCGCCAAACCCCCGCGTAAAAAGTAAAGTACGGTTGTTGTTGGTGGCCACCCTCCAACCTCCCCATATTAAGAACGATTTTCGGAATAGACCCTCAACGTCCCCCTGGTAAGAACGGCTGTCGGAATAGACACACCAACCTCCTTAAATGAATTACACTGCAGAATGCAGGCATTTCTATCTTAAAAAGTACCTATCTACGCCAAATATAAATTACCTTGTCTTAATAAGTATCTTGAATAACTTATAAGCCGAAAAGTTAAAAAAAAAAAACAAAGACAACAAAAGTAACATAGCCTCCCTCCCCCATTTCCCAATAAATAGGTGCTCGTAAACATAACCATGCATTATTCCCCCTCTCCCTAAAGGAACCCTGGGCGGACGGTATGGGAATCGCCCTTCTTAAGCTAATAACTTTTAAATGGCGTTCTTCTTTTTCGGTATTGGTTGGTATTGGTCAATATTCGTTACTTTTAAAAGCACGTCTTTTTTGTTTATTTAATTTTTTTTCGTTTACTTGCCTCCCCACTAGTGCAGAATTAGACATGAGGAGGTCGTTTTTTATGTGTGCGGTAAACCAGCTCCCCAAAAAGGGGCACTCCGTTTAGTAACAAAAATACAAATTTATCATTCATGAAGGATTTCTCCTCCATTAACCGATACCAAAAAATGAGCGCAACGCAACCGCCCCACCACACCACCGTCTCCAATACAAAATATTAAAAAAAAACGATTTGTGTACGTACTTCGTTTATAGTTACGTAAGTAAAAAAAAAATAGGTACGTATACAGTTTAATTAATCTATATGTAAATATAGCGAGAGAAAGAGAGAAAGAAAGAGAGAGAGAGGGATAGGAAAAGTACGTCGCACTCATTTAGTCGTATAGAAGCTAGCGAAACTGAAAGGAATTATTCTCTAAAATGAAAACCTGTAAAAAGTAAAAAAGTTAGTGTTGAATATAAGAATGAATAAATGGAATATTTCCTCACTGTTATAGTAAAGAGAGAGAAGAGCGTTGTAAGGAATAATGCGTGTAGTTTTTTTTTTTTAGAGATAGATAGAGTGTGAGAGAGATAGAGTGAGATAGTAGAGGAAAAACTAAACGCAAAGTAAACTGTAGTCAATCGGTAAGTTTTCAATGGGGGTTCTATTTAAAAGTACGCGAGCGAAAAAAAGTAAACAATCTACATGTAAAGTTGATGTGTAAGTGAAGTGTATAAAATAGTTAACCACGCCCAAAGGGCGGGGCCTAAAAACGCAACTTCAGCAAAAAATTAAAATAGCAAAATTGCATTTCGTCATTCACGCCACACATATATAACGTGCAGAGTCAGCGAAATTCAATATGCAGTAAAAAATGTGCAGACCTAAGCAGAAAATCATTATAAATAGACGCGCTTTCAGACTAGGGACCAGACGCTCGCCATGGACGCACCAACACAACACCAAGTCAAGACAGACTTCAACGACTACATCCTCTCCGAGACCGCAGCCGGCAGACGGATCACACCATACACATGGGTCTACAGATGGCGCCGAACAAACTCATTCACGATCAAACTTGAGCAGCCGCACTTACTAAATTTCAAGAAGACATGTACCTACGATCAAAACAACAGGGAGAACACACTTCTGACGAACATACTAGACCAGCGTCCGAACATAGTCGTATACCACAAGGCAGGACCAAATCGACTTAAGAACTGCTACGACGTTGATCACTTCCACGTGATAAGCTGGCACTTCGACTATCCTACCAGCGAGTACGCTTTCAGTAAGCTGAAGCGTGCACTACAGGACCGAGGCGAACACGCTTACACGATGACATGCCCAAAGGTGTAGAGCCCATACGGACTGTGTTCATACCTGACTACAGACGAAAACGTCCGTACTGTACTACCGGCGGGCAACCTAACGACGGACCGACAGTTAGCGGTACTGCAAGGACTAACTGACAAAAAAATTAGAGAACCTAGCCCAGAAATAGAGGAGTCCAGACTGGCAATCTAAGCTGACAGCTTACGAGGCCAGAAATACGACTTCCTAACAAAAATTATGAAACGGGCTTACTCGACTGACTTAGGAGACATAATGCTCTACTGTGCACGGACGGCAAAGGACTTGACTAAACGGACATGGGACAGTATCCACAAAAACACGGCAAACCTTTCCAACATTATCGCTGCAGCCGCAGTAGACGTTCAGGTACAAAGCCGTGTAACGCCCATCCACGAACAGATCAGGGAAAAACATGAACTGTTCTCGGCTATGACGCACCAATACTGGTCTGTCCAAAAGTCATTGGACATTTACGATGAATGGTTACAGTATCACCACATCGACGCAGACGACTTTGCGACGGCGACGTTTGAGATATGCCACAAAATCAGACCCAAGAAAAATGCACTACACATCACCGTACCCTCCAATTCTGGAAAATCCTACATCCTCCGCAGCATACGAAACGGGCTGATGAACGCCGGGAGAATGTGTTGCCAGGCAAGCGACAACTTCACGTTCGGGAGTTGCGTGGACAAGAGCTTCATCTTCACCGAGGAGATGTGGTTCACTCCGCAAAATGTGGAGGAAGCCAAATGCATCCTGGAGGGCTCTGACACGTACGTGAACGTGAAACATCAGAGCGAACGCCTCCTGAAGCGCACTCCTTGTCTATCTACTGGTAATGACGAACCGTGGAGACACGTAGCAAACGAGAAACAGGCTATGGAAAACAGGATGTTTCTCTACAGAACACGTGCCGCGATGGACGAGTTACGCGCCTGGGGTACACTTGAACTAAACTCACTAATGTGGCTGACAACTTTTTCCTTTCTAAGATCTGGAAACCAAACTTTATTACATTATTAAAATTATTATATTACATTATATATAATCTATGGTATAATATATATATATATATATATATATATATATGCACCATACCTGTATTTGTATATTATCTTTTTCTTTTGCATGACGCCTGCGACTGAGATGCATGATATTATTTTTCAGAAAGTGACCACAAGACCTTAGATGAAAGAAAGTTTTTCAACACGCGCGGACGTCCACAATCTACAAAGACTATAAGGTAAGGCATTAGAGCATGGCACTAAGTGGCGACATAGAACAGTCTAATTCACTGGTATTCTATTTTATTCTAAACCTGTTAGTGAAAATAAATAAAAAGCTACCTAAGGCACACCCCTCCACCATTAAACGTTTAATGGTGGAGGGGTGTGCCTTAGGTAGCTTTTTATTTATTTTCACTAACATCTTGACATCAGAGCTCCTGGATTGTGTAGTTTCCCTCGCTCATGATGTTAGTCAGCGGCCGTCGTAATAGACTGGGATTGCCCCATTTGTGTGCGAAAGTTTCTCCCTGGCGTATTTTGTGGTGTGGCATTTCCCTCCAGTCATACAGTAGGTACATGCTTACATCGCATGTATTGTTGTGACTGCCAATTTTTCTTGTTACAGATAGTTTGCTTAGCATTCTTATTGATATTCCGTAGTTGTATATGTAATGCGGTACTTCAGCTGTTAGTCCCACTGACGGCTGTATGTCCTGGAAGGTGTTGTTCGGTATGCTTGTTAGTCCCTCAAGGTTTCCGTAACCGATGTACTGCCCTTTATCTATATATATTTGGAACCATGGCTGCGGATTTGGTACGAATACTTCCTCGTTATTTTTCGTTAGGAATTCTCCGCAGATTACGTTGTCTAACTGGAAGCCGATGCTTTTTACTCTGTATGCTGTTGCTGTGTTCATCATTGCCTCCCATTTATTTTGCCGTACCCATGTTGTTAGAAAGTAGGGAGCTATGTAGTCTTTCGACACTGGTTGTGCCCAGGCGTAGTCGCCTACTGTTTCGTATTTACCGTTGGATTCATATTTGTGGAAAGTCGCCTTGCAGTCGTTCATGTTACTGGTTCTGATCAGGTTTCTGAATGTTCTTTTCACTGTGTATGATCTTTGGATGTTCGGCAAGTGCGCTCCGATGTGAATACCTTCCCATCCGTTTGATCCCGATTCCGAAGTTTCGTCACTAGTACTTTCGTCCATTTGCGGCCTAGTTATACCGTCAGTGCTATCAGCAGCAACCACGGAGGGATTATCTCTGAAATGCTTGTCCAGTCCAAGTGCGTGTTTTGCTTTAATAGCGGTACGAGCGAGACCTCCGACGATTCCAGTACCCTTGCTGTTTTTGATAAATTCCTCATCTGCCTCCTCCGTGGATTTTTTTGGCTCGCCGTAGGCGATGTCGTGTAGTTTAGCTGCTAGGTTTAGTTTGTTTTTTGGTGTGTATTTAAATTTTTGGGGGTCTTTCCCTGGTCCTAGAAATTCGTAACCCAAAACCGTGAATTCTAGCTTTGTACGACGCCTTTTCCGTGGAGGAGGCATAATGAATTGTTTTCCTTGGGGGTTTTCCTTATATATCTGAAAGTAGGTCAATATCTGTAACTATTGCGTCATATCTATTTTTAGACCGGATGATATTTTATATTTATCTAAGGTCCGGTTTCTAGTAATGGCACTATTACTTTTACTTAGATAGGTCTAAGGTCTGGTGTGCATTTTTGACACGCCTCTGGCAGATAAAACATAATTGAATACCACGGGCCAGAAGTCTTGTAGACGCCATGTTGATCTTCGTACGGATGCATTCGTTTTTTTTGTGCAAGGTTTTAATTCTGGAATGAGAGAATTACAGCTGACAGCCAATGAGAAAGGGTGGAATTTGTGAAGGGAGTAATTATTATTTTTTTAATCTGCGAATTGAAAATGGGCGCTATGTCTATGAGGTAATGAATTAGTTAATAAGAGTAAAGGAGCAATATAAGGCTATTGTGTGTAGTTTTACGCGGTGTATAGTGGTGGCGTTGAGAGCAGTTGTAGTGATGATGTCGCTCGTAGGATTAAATCTAGTATTTTAATATGACAAATGAATGTGTCTAAAATGTCGTTCTGTAGTTAAATAAGGTAGTGGCTAATAGTGAAGACATAATAAAATTATATGTGGTACCTGTTGTTACAAATCTACGGTATTCTGGTGCAGAGAAAAAACACTGAGCCGATTTTATTATATATAGGGATAAGAATCGATAGACAATTGACGCTATGATATATACGAAATCTGCAAAAATATCATATTTAAGCGTATTTTACGACCGGGCTACGCCGGGCGTCCTTGCTAGTTTAGATAAATAATTTTGCAGTTTTAACAAAATAGCTTCAATAATATCAAGTCGCCACCATTTTTTACGCTGAACAGTCACATTTAAATAGAAGTAGTCCGCTGTGGAATTTCCACAGGTTCCACTAGTGTATACTATATATATCTATAATATAAAGCTGAATGTGTGTGTGTGTGTGTGTGTGTGTGTGTGTGTGTGTGTGTGGTCACGCATAGGCTTCTATATGGTTGACCATTTTTAAACGCCAGTTGATAAGACTCGAACCCGGAAACAGAAGCCATCTCTGGCTTCATTAGCAAGGACCAAATTCATTTGGCTACCGTTAACCACGAGAAATATTGTTGAAATTTAAAAATTTGTTTATATCTATAATAAATCTATATAAAAGCCAAGTACGTCCAAGGATGGAATACTGCTGCCATATCTGGGAAGGAGCTGCTAAAAACAGTCTATCCTGCCTTAACAGAGTACAAAATAGACTTCGTGGCTTAGTGGGGGATGCCCTTTTCTCTACCTTGCAACCTCTCTCCCACAGAAAGACGTTGCGAGCCTTTCCTTGTTTTATCGTTATTTCCATGGCAGGTGCTCGTCTGAACTCCAATATCTGGTCCCCCTCGCCAATCTTTCACGAAAAACACACGTCTAGCCGAATCCACACTGAAAAATTTCCCCCACTCTTTATCTGTGCCTAAATCAAAACGTGGATTCCATGAACAAAGCTTCTTTCTTAGAACTGCACGCCTGTGGAACTCTGTTCCGTCTGCCTGCTTCCCACCAGACTACAACTTGGATGTGTTCAAGTCCAACGTATACAAATTCCTAATGAACCGCCCCCTTAAGTAAACACTTCATCAAATCTCCACACTAACGTAATGTACTTGCAATAACCCTTATCCCTGAGTGGCTTCCGGTCCTTGATAAGTGGTGACCACTGTGTAAAAAAATATATATATAAAGCTGAATGTGTGATGCGGGGGTGTCTGGTTACGAATAGGCTCCTATATGGTTTACTATTTTAAAAAACTGATTACATATAATGATAGTAGATGTATCGACACAGGAATGGGTATGTTTGATCTGGCAGAACGGTGGTTCATAAAAATTGTGGGGTGTGCGTTCGCGCCTGGTCCACAAAGTATGGAAATAAAAATGAAAAAAAAAACATTTACAAGTGTTTTTGATATAGATGTACATAAGAATACTTTGATAAGTATGTTTTAACTTAAATAGGGATGGTATAATAAAATTGTGGGGTCTGTGTTCGCGGTTGGCCTCCATATAATGGAAATAGTCACAAACTTTAATAAAGACTTTTCATATCTGTCTGCTTAAGTATACTTTGATAATTATGTTTCAGTTTGAAGAAATATGGTATAATAAAATTATGGGGTGTTCGTTCGCGCCTGACCTCCATAGAATGGAAATATGAAACAAAGTTTAACAAGGTTTTTTTTAATATAGATCCACAGAATATTGTGATAAGTGTTTCAGTGTTAACAGGTATGGTATAATAAATTATGGGGTTTATCTATTTTATTTTTACTTTCATCATATTTTGCTTTGGTTTTGATACCCCAAAATTCGAAGCTATCTCTTTACCACCCTTCCTTTTCATTACCTATCATAATTTCATAAATCAGTCCATTTTCTGTAGGCTGTTTTTGAACCCAGTCAACGACGGGTACTTTTGCTAGTATATATATATATATACCAACCCCTTTAAGAAACTAGTTTCTTATCGTTGAGCACTTTCAGTTACAACAAAGTCGGTCAATTAAGCTTATATGGGCAGAGCATCATATAATAACAGATTTTAAAAAACATTTAAAAAATAAATGTTTAAATTTCAACAGTATTTCTCGCGGCTAACAGTGGCAGAATAGATTAAGTCCGAGATCGCTACGGTTGCCGTGTTCGAATCTATCGACCAGTGTTAATCGTGACATCCTGTACTGATGATTCCCGAAAGGATCAAACACTAGTGTCTGTAGGTATTTAATAATTATTGTAGTAAATAAATAAATATATATATATATATATATATATATAACTACTTCATTTACTCACATAAAATCAATATACGAAAGTATAAATTTATGCGTAAAGTATTTACTTCAAAAGTGGTCAATACGTATGTAGAGCTAGTTAGTTAGTTATAAAATATATATAACGATAAGCTACCCTGAATATTCGGCGTTTCATCCACTCTAGGATTTCTCAGGCTGAAGAGTGGATGAAACGCGGAATATTCAGTGTAGCTTAATCGCCATATATATTTTATAACTGTATGTATATATATATATATATATATATATTATAACTAACTATATATATATAAATTATAACTAACTATATATATATATATATTATAACTAACTATATATATTATAACTAACTATATATATATTATAACTAATTATATATATATTATAACTAACTATATATATATTATAACTAACTATATATATATTATAACTAACTAACTATATATATATATATACATTATAACTAACTATATACATATATATTATAACTAACTATATATATATATATTATAACTAACTATATATATATATTTAATATAACTAACTACACATATATATACACACATATATATGTGTGTGTATATATATATGTAGTTATTTATAATAAATATATATTTATATAGTGAGTTATAATATATATAGTTAGTTATAATATATATATATATATATAGTTAGTTATAATATATATATATGTATACATACACACACACATATATATATATAAATATGTGTGTATATATATTATAACTAACTATATATATATATATATATTATAACTAACTATATATATATATATATATTTATGGTAACTAACTACATATATACACACACACACACACACACACACACACATATATATATGCATACACACACACATATATATATATATATATATATATATATATATATATATATATATATATGTATGTATACAGTGTAAAGTAAACATAAGCATCACCAATCCAAAACTACAAGCAAAAGTAAATTTACCTCCACGGAAATTAAACTAGTTATAATGTGTCTATACAAAAGCAACTTCATTCAAAAATTCCTCTTTACGTATACAAAATATAATCCTGAATTTTCTGCCATCGATTTTCCACACACCTAGTTAACCTTGTTACCTACATAAGTGATAACACACTACGACGTCTATATTTTACCTTGCGTTTTAGAATTTCAAAGAATTGTCTACTTTTTATTTCTATATAATTTAATATTTTCTTTGTTTTCATATCAACATAGAACATATCTTAACTCTTAATAATGATATCATTGCAAAACGGACAGCAATTTTCATAATTTAAGTACATATACGCAGACTGTCAGAAAGACAAACGTCTTTATTATTTTATAACGTTTTATCGTAGCTATTTTCTCTTAGCTTAGCCTATTCTATTATTTATGTCATTAATTTCCGGTGGTGTCTCTATTTTTCCATTTTAATATCCTATGTCGACTGCGATTTCGTCTTTCAATTGAGCGGTATTGAAATACTTCATATCTTCATATGCGTCAGTAAAATCAGTGATTGACGAAAATACGATTTAAATGTTTAACGTGACAGAGCAACAGAAAGTCTGTTTAAAACGTAAACATGAAACTCTGATAGGAAAGCAATTCAAAAACTGGGACGTGATGAAGCAACAGAAACGTAAGCATGGAAAACAAATGGAAAAGCGATTATAAAACTGTAATGTGACAGACCAAAATAAAATATATATTATTTAAATTGGAATTCATTATTGAGATGAGTATTATTTATTAATTTATTTATTGTGGACTATTATTCTCATCTTTCTTAGTTGTTGTTTCGCGACATTTCGGCCAACTACTCCTCTGGCCTTCGTCAGGATGCATCCCGTCGCAGTTACTGCCTGACGAAGTCCAGAGGAATAGGTGACCGAAACGTCGTGAAGCAACAACTAAGAAAGATGAGAATAATAGTCCGCAATTGATAAATTAAATAAATAATACTCATGTCAATAATGAATTCCAATTAAATCATATACAGGGTAACCAAAAAAACGGGCCCAACTCTAATTAGGCCTCGTTTCTTAGTGTTTTGTCTGAATGAATTAAACTTTGGTCATAACTAATTTATTATATTTAAAACATCACATCAAAACACTAGGGTATTTTGCCTTTTTTTCTCCGTTGATTGTAAAATGCTCAGAATAACAATTGAATGTCCTCTGTTTTTTTTTTTTGGGGGGGGGGTCACCCTGTATATACCATTCGGTAAAGACCAGACCATGGAAGATCAGATAATAAATAAAAACGTAGATTTATAAGATCAAAAAATCCAACCTTGATCGCCCTTCGGGGCCCGTGGCGTAGTGGACAGAGACGTTGAATCTTTATGATTCCAGGTAAGAATTGTCTGAAGGTAACACTTTCAATCTTACCCAAAGCCGGGCAGATGCTTTCTTGGCAAAAACGTGGTGAGACGACAACAACTATGGATGGCAGTGATTGCTGAGAATGCAGTTGGAAGACTTGGCGTTTCTATCCCGTCGCAGTTACCACGTGACGAAGGCGAGAGGAATAGTTGTCAGAAACGTCGTGAAACAGCAACTAATAAAGATGAGAACAATAGTCCGTAATAAATAAATTAAAAAATAAAATAATATCGCAAAGGTGAGTATGAAATAATAATGTGGTACTATGTCTTTGTTGCCAAGGGGAACGTAAACCCAGTCATAGTAGATGTTTTTTTTAAAGTTTTTTTGTCTAATGCAGGTGTAAATTAATATATGTAGTAGTCGGCGTGATTATCTAGCTCGAGATGAAGTCACGTAACTCTGGCTTGATTAAAATCCATTATACTGATAGCAACGAGGCATAAATCCAGTGACCTGTGTTTGTAAGGTAGGTTATGCTAGGAGGTGGTTATAATTCCTCCGTCATTTTTCTTCTCTGCCTCGATGCCGGGCAAGGATTTTTGCCCTCTCTCGTATTTGAAGCAGTATATCAGCCGACTAGGAGCCCGATGAAAGAAAAAAAGTGCTTCACTGTGTTCCTGACGGAGCGAAGTGCATAGATACATTGATCGCAGACGACTGATTGTCGTGCCATCCACGGAACATTAGAGAGTTCTAAAATTTATGAATAGTCATAAATTTCAGTATGCATAGGGTGGAATGTGGTACTATTTCTTTGATAGTACAACGGGCCTCTCCCCACACCCAACATTGCCGGAGGGTGATTGGGTCGCGCGAAGCGATACACAAGAAAAAGGGAACCACAATCTACTTCGTATTCCCTCGATTTCTTTTCACTGGACAGCCATGGGGTGAGCACGATTTTTTTGTCTCTGTAAATGAGACGGGGGCATCCCCTCCTTCAGTACTAGTTAAACTAATTAAGAATAGCCAAGTACTTAAAAGTGTAATTATTATGACTTATTTTGTTATTGTTATATATTGTGTAATATTTTGTCAAATAAAATAGTTAAGATTTCCCATATATTGTCTCGTGCGCCTTAAAATGTCGAAACGGGCCAAAAGACGATCCCAGTAAGAATACTACCAGAATAAGACGTCATCCTGAGAGACTGAAGGAGCCGGCCACACATAACATCTTAAGTATGTTTTACTTTTCACCTACACAAAAAGACGTCTAAACGACAGATCTTCATACTCCTACCACATTGACCGGCTATTGTGCTAAAATATGCTACCGTTACTAGGACATTTAATATAACATGTGTGCCGGTCACACCAATGATAGACTTATAGTGTTATACTAATAAAAACAGATTTTAAAACTCTAATGTGACATACCAACAAAATTTATTTCCAAACTAATCAAGCATAACCAATAAATTAAAAAAAAGATTCACATTGAATTAAACGGATCAAGAAAAATACGGAACGTAGAAGACCAGTAAAAATCGATTCCAAAAGTTATGGGTTTATATATTATATTGTTGGGGATATTTATGATTTAAAACATATTGGCATGGTAACGTTATCTGAAATTTCATGAGAATAAACACACATTTTACCTTCCTATATCTTTATTGTCATCGAAATAGGGGAATTCGCCCATTTTTTAATCAAATCGATTGCCTGCTCTAGTTAGAGACCCCATGCAATATACTGTGCGAAAGTTTATATGCCTGCCAGTAAAGAGTTACTCGATAATATATCGTAGTCTACATTGCTATGTAGATATTCTACTGTTGATTTTATAAATTATCTGTAAATGATAGTTTTACTTGGAGTTTTTTTTTTACATGGGTGTCACCACTTATCAAGGCCCAGAGGTCACTCAAGGATAAGGGTTAATAGGTATACATTAGTCATTGTGATTTTAGCATAGTAAACAGTGGGAATTTTGTAACTTGGATTACTTAGGGGGACGATTCAATTAGAACTTGTTCACATTGGACTTTTTCTTTTTTTTTTTCAAAGGTATCAAAACATTATCAAGGCAAAGAGGCAACTCAATGATAAGGGTTAAAGAGTGTACAGTAGAAATTGGACAATATAATAATCATTAGTAATGAAAATTTGTTAAATTTGATAACTTATATGGAACGGCTCATCAAGAACTTATTTACGTTAGACGTTAGTTTAAAGGCAAAAGTCAAGTACGATGGTTCAATTGTTCTCCAAACAGAAACATTAATTTCGAACGCGCGCCAGCCTTATAAAAGAGCAAACTGTTTACTTTATAGAACTACTAGCATGGGTGTCCGGCGTTGCCCGAATGTTCGGAGGCGTACTGCGAAACAGGGAAATGAACAGGAAAAAACGTGGGATCTTTTCTGTTACGACCACCACCAAACCGGAAGTGACGTAGGTTTTATTTAAGACTAGACAATCGAGAAGAGGAAATGACTTTCGAAAATATCGGCGAAAAAAGCGACCCCTCCCTGTAGAAAAGTGCCCAGTTGAGGGTAATGAAATTAATGTTTTTCGACAATTTTTCGATATTTTTCATCTGAAGGGTCAAACTTCAAACGATACTGATCTTGTGAAAATCCGTCGCCTCTGTCGAAAGTTTTAGGCAGACATGCAAACATGCATACATAAATTTATATATTCATAGCTCAAATTTTCGACCCAAACCGATTAAAAAGTTTGCTCTATCTCTGAATACCCTTTTATGTAAAATTTTAAGGTTAAGACAAGAAATAGTCTGAGTAATCTCGTAGAGACCGCACAGGTCAATTTTTTTAACTTCGACCCCTATTATGACCCCTTGAAATTTATTATTTTGGGCTTAAATCAAGTGATTAAATTAGATCCATGTCTAAGGAGCCTATATCTAAAATATCAATTGTTTATACCCAAAATTGTCGGAAGAATTTGGTAGAGTTCTCAAAAGTCAAATCTTTGAGCTTTTACCCCTTAACAGCAAAATTTCTGGCCGAAAGCCGATTACATCGATTTTCCCAAATCTCAGTACCCTGTATATCAAATTTAAAGTTTGTAGACTAAAAATTAACAGAGTTATTGCGTAGGGAAATGTACACACACAGACACACATACAGATACACAGACACGTTCACTTTTATAGATAGATAGATAGATAGATAGATAGATAGATAGATTTGTTTAACAAATTATGTACGTATACATAAATATATATGGAAACAATTTTGTGTTTACTATAAACTTTTTTCTCAAATATTATGCAAATATAAACTATGTAGAATATCTACATGAATATAATTACACGTAATAGTTAACTAAAGATGATTATCCCATTAAAAAACTGAAGCAACTAATCATGAATGAATTAAAATGAATGTTTAAAAGAATGTGCAAATTAGTTAGATCGTTTGCTAGTGAATGCAATTCCACAACCAAGTCATAAGAAAATTGTATTTTTTTTAAATAAATAGAAAAGAGGGTGTTTAATATGAATATTAATACACGCAAAAGACAACCGAATTTATAGGAGTATAGATAGATAGATTTTCACATAATTACTTGAATCAAAGTTAAACGTAAAAGAGTCAAGCATCATTGTTCAATTGTGCTCTAAAAATATATTTCGAACGCACAGCTGTTTTATAGAAACTATAGTTGATTTGCTAGGATGAGCCTTTCTGCTTGTGCGGTGATAAAACTTCTTAAATGCCTTTTTGATGCTAGATTTTATAAAAGTGTTAACTTTGGTCAAAATTGGACTTCCTTATTAAAGCCATTTTTGCGATTGTCGAATTTTGTATACTTATCGGAAGCATTCCGATACAACCCATGCTTGAACACTCCAAGACACAGGTAGTACCTTCCTGTGAAGTATTTAAAAAATCGGCCCACCCTTTTCTGAGTCGATAAGATAGGAACACACACACACTCACTCACACAATAAAAAACGCACTCAGCGTTTTTTTTTTTATATATATAATAGTAATGATAAAAATAGATAGATATTTAGTAATTAATATTGATTAATTATTATCATCTCTAATATAAAACTCACCCGTCTCTATGTATGTATGCATGTATGTATTATGTATGCCTAAAATTTTCGACATAGGCGACGGATTTTCACGTGATTGATATCATCGTGAATCCCGACCTTTCGGACGACAAATATCGAAAATTGGCTAAAAACATTATTTCCTTCACCCTCACCTGGGCACTTATCTACAGGGAGGGATCGCCTTTTTTCGCCGATATTTTCAAAAGTCATCCTCTCTTTTCGATTGACTAGTCTTAATTTAAACCTTCGCCACTTCCGGTTTGGCAGTGGACGCGACGGTAAAGATGTCACCTTGTTTTTTTACGTTCCTTTCCTCCTTCGAGGTACGGGTTTTAGCCTTCTTGCCTGCTTACTACCATTTTTTTTTTCAATGCACACCTCTAAATACCCGGGCAACGCCGGGCAACGCCGGGCAACGCCGGGCAACGCCGGGCAACGCCGGGCGACCAGGCTAGTATATTATAAATAAAGATAATAATTGTCTTTTAATTATCATGCTTCCTGTTTCCATATTAATCTCTAGAATTCTCTATAACATAATGAAGTCTTTTGAACAAAATCACTCTTTTGTACAAAGTAAATTCATTCTTTTTGTTCAAAATCAAAACTGCATTTTATTTTAAAATATTTTTCTTTTAATTTTTGATCATTTTCAAATTGTTTTTTGTATTTTGGTCGTTTTTAGATTTTATTTTCCCGTCGTTTCACTTCGCTTTTTATTATCGTTTGAAACAAAAAGAAAGGATCATCTACTTTAGATTCAATGCACTGGTGATTTCATTCCAACCGAAATACGACCGGAATACTAATGGCAAACATTCTCTCTTGTTGATAGATTGCCACCCGAGCCAGCACAACTCGACGGCTTCATTTGCAAAAAAAAAAAAAAAAATAGTGATTTACTACAAGTCTCACGCCGACAGGCACATGACCCGGCAAAAATCGTCCAAGTAATTCTCACTGGAAAATCTCATCAAAGAGTCCATCTGGGATTCAGTGGTCGCTTTCTTATACTCTCCATGTGTATACCTGTCTATGCATTTTATTCTTGGTTAGTTCTTTTTTTAACTTAGCAATCACCACTTATTAAGGTCTGTGAACCACTCAAGGTTAAGGGTTAAGCTTTAGGTAAAAGGGGAGACAAGATCAGTCACGATGGAACTTGGATTCGGCTAGGATATCGTAATGGACAGCTTAACAGGAATTAATTCACGTTAGATTTGAACACGACCATGTTATAGTCATCCGGAAAGCATACAAACGGTATTGCGTTTCATGGTCAGACAGCTCTAGGGCAGGAACTTTGCTCATAGAATTTTCGTTTAGTTTTTGGGCACTTGTAAGGAAGTGAGGAAAGTTGGTTGCAGTAGTTTTAGCTAGGCGAGCATTTGTTGGTAATATTTAGCAGGAAGGGACGATGGATTGGAGCTCAGTCGAGCACCTACCAAAAAAATATCGATAGAATAGAGCCAAATTAGAAATGTCTCTCTGTAATAGTAGTAGTCGTAATAGTTGGTGTGGGCTTATTGATACCGAAATGGCAGAGAATTCCAACGATTGTCGCAAGTGAAATATCATCAGATAGCGGCCGTTGCGATAATGCAAAATAACTTTCAATTGTTACCTACATGATTATAATCGAGAGTACTTTAAAGATGTGTTCATGCGTTTTCCTTGATTAGTTTCAGTCTAGTCTACGTGTATATCTTTATACGGTTTGTCTTCGTCATTGATTCGTTATATAAGCGCAATGACAATGTTAGACATTTTTTAGAGCTTATTAAAGTTAAACTTCTTAAAAGTGCGCAAACTGCAAAGGAATAAAAGCACCCTTTATTGTTAGCAATTAGTATCAATTAGAAGAACGGCAATGACATTAGTTATTAACCCTTCCCCCCTCCGAAAGGAACGGTACAATACCTGCGAGTATGGCTGCTTGTAATGGTCACCTTAATTTCTCTCTTTTTTCATTTTTCTTATCATTTTGTTTAAGCCAGGGATGGGGCATCCTACCAGATGCCAAACATACACCTGCTATTTTAGACACTCCAACCGAGATATATTTTTAAGATTCTAACCGTCCCTTTAATTTCCTTAATGCGCATGTGTGTGTTTTCCTATGTGATTAGATTATTTTTTCAAAAATAATAACGAGTTCAATCATAAGTATCGAGAACAGTCCATTTGAGTACATCTGAGGGTGTATAGAGGTATATACTTTTTTAATTACATTTGGACGTTCGTATTTTGAAAATAAATAAATAATTGTTATAATTCTTTTTTATCCTTTGCAAATGATTTCAATTTTAGTATGTTGTTATGGATGATAACGACTACCAGTTGTCCAAATTTCAGCTTTTCACAGTCGTTATTTCTAACAAATATTAGGTTTTAAAATTTTGTTCCGTAGTTTCGGACGCTACTATATATATATATATATATATATATATATATATATATATATATATATATATATATATATAGAGAGAGAGAGAGAGAGAGAGAGTAGCGTCCAAAACTACGGAATATATATATATATATATATATATATATATATATATATATATATATATATATATATATATATATATATATAGGTGTGACAAAAGAAGCTGCTGGTTAAAAAAATCCATAATTTTCTTAATGTTTTATATTTTTCTTTTATTTTTTCAGATCATCTAGAGTAAACGTTCCAAGGTCATCATGAGTCGTTACACTACCAAGTAGCGAGTATTTATCGTAGAGTCGTATTTTCGGTTGAATGAGTCAATTAGTCCATATCAGAAATTCAAAGAGATTTTCAACGAAACTTCAACATAAGAAATTCCCCTACTCCCAATGCAATAAAAGCTATGGTGGCTCGATTTCATGAGCAAGTGTCTGTATGTGACCTCTCTAAATCTGGTAGACCCCGTACGGCTAGAAGTGATGAGAATCGTCAGAGATTAGCAAAGAGTGTGGCCATGATCCATCCACATCAGTAAGAAGGAGATCAAGTCAAATTGGGGTCTCTCGATCAATGTGTTTCCAACAGGACGGTGCAACGGCGCATACGGCACGAGAAACATTAAATCCGCTCCAGGACATATTCAGCAACAGAATAATTTCTCGGGGTTGTTAGATAAATTGCCCCCACCCCGCTCGCCAGATCTTACATGTGCCGATTTTTTCCTTTGGGGTTATCTCAAAGAGCGTGTATACGCAAACAAACCAGCCACAATAAATGCCCTTAAAAACAATATAGAGAATGAGTCACAAGCCCTGAAACATTTAGTGATGAGGAGTGAAAAATGGTGGACATTTAAGTAACATCATTTTTCATAACTAAAATTAGACCTTAGCGGAGAAGCTCATCTACATACTTATGAAAATTGTTAAGCATAACTTAAATATTGAGGAAGGTAATCAAATTTAAAATCCGTCAGATTCTTTTGGGACACGCGGTATATATATATATATATATATATATATATATATATAAAATATAATATATATATATATATATATTATATTTTTATATATATATATATATATATATATATATACGAGAAAACAGGTTATAAAACATGTTAAAAAACACTTTGAAATGAGTTCAAAACATATTTAATCTGAAAAGGAAGCACTAGATAAGTGGATAGTCTTTAATCCGCGGAGTTTCGAAGAAACACTTTCCTTCTCATCAGAGGGTAGGAATTAGCAAAATGCGGGATCGGATTTTGCATGCAAAAGTATTTGATGAAACAACAAGTAAGTCAAAGATCTTACTTGATAAGAAAAAAAGTGAAGCAGAGGGAATATGGTGAAGAAAAAGGTGATTACACATGAATGGATAGTCTGGTGGAATATAAATAATCCAGTGACGGTACAATCCAAATATATAACTTCAAGAAAGTTAATTGAATTTCCATTTGCACAAGTAAAATCCAAGGAAATCCCGTAATTAGAAGAAGATGGTTCATAATAATCCAAAGACAGAAATCCATGGAATAATTCAAAAATATGTACAAGAGATAAAAAGGAAAAATTTCAATAATATTAAGAAAAGAAAAATAAGATATGCTTTTCACTCTACTGCCGAGACAGAAATATAAATAAGAAAGATCAGGGGAGAAAAAGAGGAGAAAAATGGTGATAGAGTTAAATATAAAATAAAGTAACAAATGTCAAAATGACCCAGACAGAAAATGTTAAAGGCGTGAAAAAATATATAGGGCAAAATAATATAGGTCAACTGAAATGTACAGGTCATCACTTAAAAAAATGTCAGCAAGAGTTGTTAGAAGACACTAAAAAGAAAATAAATTAATTAATTAATAAATAGATAGAAAATAAATAATAAATAAACAATAAATAAATAAATAAATAACAAATAAATTAATAAATTATAAAATAAAAATTATTTAAGGGGAGAGGATGGCCGGTATCTGCAAATTCAGGAAAAAGTAAGAAAAAAAGTAAGTAAGTGCATATAGTAAAATATAAGTAAATATACATACAAGATAGGAAAATGTGGGTAGATTGATAGACAGGAAGGTTTAAAGAATAAAGCAGAAAATGCAGATAAAAAACCGGCCATGCAAAGAAGAAATAAAGAATTAAAATAAAGGATTATTTAATCATAAAGTATTATAAAGTATTATTTCGTATATATATATATATATATATATATATATATATATATATATATATATATATATATATACAGTGTGGCCCAAAAAAAACAAAAGAGGTCATTTAGACATTTAGAACATATGCTGTAGAACGGAGAAAAAAAGAAAAAAAGACCAACGACCCTAGCGTTTTGATGTGATGTTTTGAATATAATAAACTAGTTATGACTAAAGTTTAATTTCATTCTGACAAATCAATAAGAAACAGGGCCTAATTAGAGCTGGGTCCCGTTTATCATAGGTCAACCTGTATATACGACTTGGGCGCCATCAGATAGAATCGAAACTAAGACATAAAGTTTCTACTCTCATTCCTTAGTCTTTGAGCCACGCCAATACATAGGCATACAGACTGCAACGATAAAGGGGTCATTCTAAGGAAAACAACACTACTGCATTATTTTAAAACTTTTATTAGAAAAAAAAATAATTCAGTTAACTTACTTTAGTAGTAAAGCTGACATCTGCTCCATGTAGCCGCTTTCAGTCTCAATCACCATCTCAATACGGCGGGCCCGAAAACTGGGAGCATGCCTTTTCCACAAGCGTCGGCGGGAGCTCGGCGATTACTTATTGGCAGGTTGGCTTTAGTGCTATGGCAGGTCATGCTGATGATGTTCTCGATGTATGAGTAAACGAAATAGTCCAGCGGGGCCAGTGGTAGAGTGGTACAAAGTCCTCCTGAAGCCAAGTCTGTGTCTATTTTGACTTATGAGCTGGTGCCGAGTCAAGCTGTCACACGCAGGGTCTGACAGCGGTTACTTGGTTACACTACACCCGGGGATAATCACACTCTTCAGCACGCCCAAATAGACTTTGGTGTTGATATTAAGCCGACTTAGAATATGTGAGGTGGCATGATGTGGCTCTCACTTGAAACCACACAATACCGACAATAACTTCGTTTTCATTATGCTGGACACGCCCCTATTATTCGTTGCCAGCGATGCATTTTAAGGGTGCTGGCAATGGTCCTGTTGCGATGACTTAGATAGGTAGATAGCATGAGTTTTACAGCGGCGCAACTTCAATCTCGTTCGGTGAACATTGTGTCACTTTCCGGCATGATAGAAGACCCTTATCGCTGCTGGAATTGTACACAACTGGCCAACAAGTAGATGGTCTGGAATAAAAAGTAAACCGATTTTCATCAAACGGAAATGGAATTTTGTCGTCTTTTCTAGGGCGACAATTTTATCGTTTCACCTTATATACATATATATATATATATATATATATATATATATATATATATATATATATGTGTGTGTGTGTGTGTGTGTGTGTAAAACCGTACAGAAGGTCAAGAAAACATTGGTACTGTCGGTTTCAAGCCCAACATAAGGGGAACCAGTTAATGGTAAATATTGTTAGGCTCTCGTTAGCCATATTTTTTCTCAATATGTCTGGCGAGAGCCTAACATTATTTACAATTAACTGATCTCCCTTATATTAGACTTAAAACCGACGGTACCAATGTTTTTCTGACCTTCTGTACGGTTTTAAATAAATAAATAAATATTAAGCTCTTATATTGAATTTTTTTCTTTGATGGAATTCTTTCCCCAAAACAGTGAACATATATATATATATATATATATATATATATATATATATATATATATATATATATATATATATATATATATATATATATATATATATATTGCTGTAGTTTGCAACCTCCGTTTCAGTGGAGCTACATAATCTGATCCGGGTGATATGGAACGATAGCTGTTGCCTGTGCAGTAGCCCTCTCCCCCGAAGCGACAGGATTCAAGAGCAAAGACAGAGACGATACAGCTTTCCTTTAACTGCGCCGCAGGATTTCTCTGTGATAACAATATGAAGTCATGCTGTCTTAGGGAGTCCATCTCCAGATTTTCTTCCGGTGTTTATTTCCTTAGCCTTTTCCTTGATGGGATAATCCCGCAAGGCAGCGGAGATTTGGAAATAGAGTTACCTTCTCCTAGGTGAGTTAACATCAAAAGTTGACGAGCTCGACCTACCATACATGACTTGTTTTAAGGCGCCAATGAATAGCCTTTGTCCTTTCTCTCAGATATTATAATCAGTTACGCCGAGGTTAGTAGCTTAACCACACAAGAAGGTTAGGAGCTGGACGTGGTTGTTATAAGCTATTTGAGATGCAAACCGTGAGAGCATTTTTATGGAGAACAAGCTTATCTCCTCTATCATTCTCAGTTGTGAAAACCTTTGAAGTGTATATTTTATATAGAGAATTGCTATTTTTTATATATTTTTTATGTGAACTGAGCCCTTTTTTCTAACTGGCACTGGGTTTAACCAACGTATCTATGATGGCAATTTTTGCAGGTAATTGTTTGGAGATATTTTGTAGTTTTTAATATTTATCTAATAGTTTGTGATGTGGTTTGTATGATTGGAATTCCTCGTTTGTTTAGTGTGTTACAAATTATTGTATTAGTGGTGTGTTTAGGTAAAAGAAGGTATCTGTTTATAAGAGAAGGGTTTAAATTGGTTACAAGGAAAACTATTTCCAACTCGCATTTAGGTAAAAATGCACTTTCGTTTCATTCCAAACGTATCGCAAAAACAAAAACAAATATCTAAGTAAAAGTAATTCGCGATATATCCAAACAGTCGTGCGAGATGGATGAGCGGTAAGGGGTTTAGGCTCATTACCGTGGGGCCCCGATTTCGAATCTCGCGAGATTCAGCCACTCTGATGAGTCGTAGACGACGAAACATGTGTCAGTGGATAAGTATATTTTAAAAGTAACACATATGCCGCTCCCCATGTGGGGGTACCAAATTGGTTACAGGGAAAATTATTCCCAACTCGCATTTAGGCAAAAATGTACTTTCATAAATAATTGAATTCATTCAAAACGTATCGCAAAAACAAAAACAAACAACATCTCTCTCTCTCTCTCTCTCTCTCTCTATATATATATATATATATATATATATATATATATATATATATATATATAGAAGGTGAAGATGGAGAAATAGAAAAAGTAGAACTAAAAGAAGAAAAAGAAGACGAAAAAAAAGATGAAGAAATAGAAAAAGTAAAAAGACTAAAAGTAGAAGACTTCTTCTTCATCTTCTTCTTTTAATTCTTTTACTTTTTCTACTTCTTCATCTTCTTCTTCTTCTTCTTATATTTCTTCATCTTCTCCTTGTTCTTTTCTATCTTCGTTCTCCACTACTATTATTACTACCACTACTACTACTACAATTGCGGTCACTATTACTACTTCCACTACTATCACTACAACTATTACAACTACAATATATATATATATATATATATATATATATATATATATATATATATATATATATATATTAAAAGATGGAATCTCCTGATTATGGAAGATAAGATCCAGGCAAGCAAGGACGCCCAGACGATCCACAGAGTTTTATAATTATTGAGATAAAGAGATAAATTGTAATCCAAAGGAAGCGACCCCCTTTTTAATGAGAACATCTACTAAAGAAGAATGAAGGAAAATGTTAACATACGAGGGGCGTGCAATAAGTAATGTCCCTGGCCCACTTCCCATAGCAGTAGAGCAACGAAACTCGGAACAGTTATTAGTCTTGTTCTACATAGAAACCACCCAGAGTTATGCATTTCTCCCATCGTTTGATGTAGCTCTGGAGACCGTTTTTGTAGAACACCCAGGTTGGCCCTCCAACCACGACGTGACTTCAGAAATCACGATGCCAGCGTTTTACAAGGTCGTATGATGGGACATTATCACCATAAGCTTTTTTTTCATTTCATCAAAAGTCTACTGTGGTTTGCGCCCTTTCAAATACTAAAACCGGATCACTGCTCGACATTCAACAGGCTCCATTTCACACCTGACTCAGTTCAAACATCTGTAAAATGGAAACCACAACTAGTTCAGAGCTGCAATTTGCCACATAACCCATAGAGATATAAATTATTGCACCTGCAAAATTTCAGCTAGATCAGACAACTGGAAGTGGGTCAGGGGCATTACTTATTGCATGTATTTCACGCTATTAACCATACATTTATCGTGACCCTCCATCTTCGTATCTGTCGCCATATTTATTATTATTTTTTTTATTCCACTTACTGATGTTGTATAGTCGATTATTTGTAGAGCCACTTTGAGCCTTGATTGATAATTTTCATCAACTATCAACACACGCCGCTATTTGTACCCCGCATATATGTTGTATATTATTTATCTTGAGTGAATGTTGGCGGGAAAAAAATCAGATTTTTCAGTTCTATTAATCATTAATATCTCTTGCATATTTTTATCGTGAAACTGAGGATCAATCATTTAAATCAACTCGAGTTGCTTTAGGTCTTTAGAAATGTTTACTGGTCGTTAAAAAGATGAAGATTTGGAGATACAATATCTAATATTTTAAGACTACCTTTCACAACCTGTGTGGCTTATTTTATTTATATAATTTGCGAAGTACCCAATTTTTAAAAAAGCTGCTGCATGCAAGGCGGTTACTCCTCCTTTTGAATGCCGCCCACGTTTCATATTTCTTCTTCTTCTTCTTCTTCTTTTTCTTCCTTGTTGTCTATGTCTTCTTCTTTTTCTTTTAGTTCTTTTACTTTTTCTATTTCTTCATCTATTTTTCTTCTTCGTTTTCTATTTCTTTTTCTTTTTCGTTTTCTATTTCTTCTCCTTCTTTTTCTATTTCTTCATCTTCCTCTTTTTCAATTTCGTCTTTTTCTTTTTCTTCTTCTTTATCGTCTTCTTCTTCTTCTTCTTCTTCTTCTTCTTCTTCTTCTTTTAATTCTTCTACTGTTCCTATTTTTCGTCTTCTTCCTCTTCGTCTTCTACTTTTAGTCTTTTTACTTTTTCTATTTCTTCATCTTTGTTTTCGTCTTCTTTTTCTTCTTTTAGTTCTACTTTTTCTATTTCTCCATCTTCACCTTCTTCTTCATCTTCTTCTTTTAATTCTTTTACTTTTTCTACTTCTTCATCTTCTTCTTCTTATATTTCTTCATCTTCTCCTTGTTCTTTTCTATCTTCGTTCTCCACTACTATTATTACTACCACTACTACTACTACCATTGCGGTCACTATTACTACTTCCACTACTATTACTACAACTATCACAACTCCTACCACTACTGCAACCACATACAATACTATCACTCCTACTACCATTACTACTACCCCGTCTACTACTAGTGATTCCCATTAAAATGAACAAAGAAACGCCAAAACAATCTCAATTTAAGTATGAAGCAGTGGATTAGTAATAGTCTTTCTTAAGAATGAGACATCAGAAGATAGAAATATAAATTCGAGTTTATCTGTGTAGATCTTGCGCATTTCTATTATCTTGCAACCATAAATGTCTTTCGTTTTCTTAAAAATAATATTTAATGTTTTCGCTATAGACAAATAATTACTAAATCTGGAAGTCATTCTTTTATGTATTTATCGATATAAACGACTATTTCGACCAACATACTAAGGAAGACAACAGTGCCGAAATAAAACCATGTTTACATGTCAAAATGGCGCTATTTTTTTTTTTTTTTTACAGTTCGGATATTTATATTTTGGGTTATATCTTATCATTTTGGGTTAATATGATTAAATAAAACCATCTTTATAAGCATCAGTATTTGTTATTCATAAATTTGTCATATTTTCTAGCACTAAATTCGTTAAAGTTTATTTTGCTGAATTTCCTCTCTCTTCTTTACGTTTAAATTATTTTCTCTCTCTCTTTCACTCTCTCTCCATCTCTCTCTCTCTAGAGTTTCCTCTCTCAAACATCAAACGTGCATATGTGCATTAGCCTGTTGAATTTCCCTTCCACTTTATCTAACTCCTACTCTCTCTATCTCTCTATCTCTTTATATCTTTGTGAGATTCTCTTTCTCTCTCTCTCTCTCTCTCTCTCTCTCTCTCTCTCTCTGATTTTCCATCGTGTGTCGTCTAATGGCCTCTATTCCTGTAGAATTTCCATTTGTCTTAATCTAGCTTTCTGATTACATATTTGTTGCACTTCCAGTATAGATATAGCAATTAAGCTACACACTATTCCACGTTTTATTCTCATAAGCCTAACGATTTCTCACGAGAATGAAACGGGGAATCTTCTGTGTAGCTAAATTGACATACATATTTTTATAACTTACTACCGAGCACTTTTAAAGTAAATATTAATAATTTATTCATATAAATATATTTTCGTATATTAATTTATGTGATTAAATGAAGTATATATATATATATATATATATATATATATATATATATATATATATATATATATATATATATATATATATATATATATATAGATAATAGAAAAATTATAAATGCAAACATAGGCTGGCTTGATATTACCGAAAATGTTTCAACTGAAAAATTAGAAAGCTTTTATTTATCTGATTATATAAGAAAGCTTTTATTTATCTGATTATATATATATATATATATATATATATATTTAAAATTATTATAGTAATAATTATGCAAGCCCGTTTAAGAACTCCGTTTTTATTGTTGAGCGCACTAAGTTGAAGTAGAAAGTCGGTCATGTCATAATCATTAGATCGCTATCATCGTCTCGACATTTAAAAATGCATGTTCAAATTTCACCTGTATTTCTCGCGGTTAACCGTGGCCGTATGGATTAGTTCCTTGCTAATGGTGTCAGAGTTGGCTTCGTGCTGAGTTCGAATTTATCGACTGGCGGTAATCGTGACACCGTGCGTTGATGATTCCCGAAGGATGAAACACTAGTGTCTTTAGGTATTATTATTATTATTATTATTATTATTATTATTATTATTATTATTATAATAATAATAATAATAATATATATATATATATATATATATATATATATATATATGCTAACAGAAGTACCCGTCGTTGACTCGGTCCAAAAAAAGCCTACAGAAAATGGATTGTGATTAATGAAAGTATGATAGGTTCTGAAAAGGAGGGGGTGTAAAGAGATAGGTTTTGATTTTGCCCTAAGCAAAATATGTTGAAAGTAAAGATAATTTTCGCGAAAATATATATTTTTATATCAACTTTGTTTCCATTCGTAGCCAAGAGTGACCAACAAAATGATGCTTCCTTACAAAGAGAAAATGTTATATAAATAATAATATAAAGATACAAGAAATAAATGTTACCATGGTTAATAAAAGTTACTTTTATGGTAGAAAAGTTCATTGGTTTGTATTTTTAAGTTGTTTGTAAAAAAAAATATTTTTATTAATTCACAAATCGGTTGAAAAAAATCAAAATGGCATGATTTTGAAATGGAGAGCCCCGTATTCAATTTGAAGGAGGGGCACCTGAGTATTCTTTGTTAACAATTTAAGAGAGTTCCGTCAACGTAAGGAATATTTATGAACATATTTTAATGTTTTCCGTTATTTTGTGCTTGAGGAATATTCGATTATGGCATGTGTAGTTTATATAAAAATTCATTTATGTAGTTATCAACACAAATTTCGTTTAAATTTCGGTTCGCTGAAATTATTTCAAGTAAAGAGCATTAAAAACGATTTCAAAACAAAAAAAAACATGAACTGAACTTTTATTGACTATGATAACATTTATGTCTTGTATATTTAAATTATTATATAAAATTTTCTCTTTGTGAGGAAACATCATTTTGTTGGTGACTCATAGTATCGTTTGTTGGCGTTTCTCCTAAACACTCTTACTAAATAATATCGACGAAATATCGAAAAACAAAGAAACAAAAACAGTTTTGAAAAATAATGAAGCTTTACTTACTTTAGTAAAATAATCCGAAAAAGCAAAATGGAATATTAAAAAAGTAAACATGTAATTTCTTTAGTTTTTAAAAGCAAAAAATCGATATAAATATAAATAAGAAGATAATCGCGCCCTTTTTAGTGCAGAACTGCTTCATTCCAGTTTTACAGTATTGAACGGTGTAGTATTGCACCGTCGGATTAAGGGTTGTACTATTGTAATGTAAAGAACACGCAGAATTCCTTCTAGTACACTGACAAAAAAAGCTTAAACAGATATATAAATAAAAAATAAAAAGGTTATGTAAATGTTTTTAAAAAGACATGTAAACACGTGAGCAGGATTTTTTCCTTCTTTTGACACGATAACAAGTAACGTTCTTATTTTTTTATTATTTATCTATTTTCAAAAGTGTGCCACGTGCAAGTGGAGAAGGAAAAAAACAGAGTTATGCAAAATTTGTGTTGAGAATTGTCTAAAGTTCCGACTTTTTTTTTTGGCTTTCACTTTAATAAGAACGTGAATTTATGAGGTTAATTTATTCGACACAATACGATTCAACTCAAAAAATAAATAAAAGCTATCGTGAATCAAGATTAAAGTTAAGGTGTTATTGTGGACCCTCACCACTTAAAAAAAAAACTTGTTAAACTTTCTGACATATTTACATTCTATGGAGGTCAGGCGCGAACGATGACCCAAGAATTTTATTATACCATATTTCTTCAAACTGAAACAATTATCAAAGTATACTTATGCAAATAGATATGAAAAGGCTTTGTTAAAGTTTGTGCCATATTTCCATAGAGTACAGGCGCGAACGCAGATACCACAATTTTAGCATACGATGCTATTTTAGTTGAAACATACTTATCAAAGTATTCTTATGTACATCTATATAAAAAAAACTCTTGTAAACGGTTTTTGTTTGCATTTTTTTATTTTCATACTTTGGGGCCAGTCGCGAATGCAGACCCAACAATTTTTATGAACCACCGTTCTGCCATATCAAATATACCCATTCCTGATCCTCGATACATATTCTATCATTATATTTAATCAGTATTTTTGAAATAGTCAACCATATAGGAGCCTATTCGTGACCAGGCACACACACACACGTTCAGCTTTATATATATATATATATATATATATATATATATATATATATATATATATATATATATATATATATAGTAACTGTATATACCCAGTGTTGCTCTGTCGAAACAAATTGTTGCCGGGCGGAGGGATTAGTCGTATATAATTTAAGATACACAGAGTATCTTCAGTTTTTATGAAAAGTGACCACAAGTTATATTCAGGGAAGCATAAAACATTCCATCTTAGTATCTGAAAATCAAACTCGAAATAACGCGCATATTCTAATTGAGAAAACTATTATATCTTAAATAAATAAGCCTTCTTCTCGATTTCAAACGAAACTGTTGGCAGCTTTTAATAATTGAAAAAAAAATTAAAATTAAAATTAAATAATGTAAAATAAGAAGAAATTAAATGAATCAAATTTAGATAACATTTATAACTAGAACAATTAAAACGGTTCTGTAATAACAACTATATTGGCAGTCAACAAATCGGAAATCGTAGATGCGTGTTTCGTCCTCATTTGAGCTCATCAGATAGACATATGCGAACTAAGGATTATATATATATATATATATATATATATATATATATATTTAAGCACGTCTGATTGAACACAACAGAGTTATTCTTTTTTCCGATCTTTCTGTATATTTTCCATTTGTCGAGCAGTCTTTATAATTACAGCAGGTGTGCTATATAAAATGGCACCCAAAAGTGCTTGTTCGCCCATATAACATGGCCGCTGAAATTAAATAGATATAAAGAAAAATCGTAAAAAAGAATAACATGAGAGGTGTTTGAATAATGACTTGCTGTCAAAATATACAAATATATATATATATATAGAGAGAGAGAGAGAGAGAGAGAAAGAGAGAGAGAGAGAGAGACTTTCTTCGAACGCTGAAGTGTTCGAACAAACAGCGCTATATTATAACGAGGCGCTACATAAATGTGGATTCAGTGAAAATATAAAATTCCAACAGGCTCAAAACCAAAAAGAAAAGAAAAATAAGAAATAGGAGATGGAATATAATTTGTTTTTTTTTTTTACCTCCGTTCTCACTTAATACAAAAACTAGAGTAAAGCATTTGTTTCTTAGACTTCTAGATAAGCATTTTCCAGAACAGCACAGGCGGCGGAAACTCTTTAATAAGAATACTGTGAAAGTAAGTTATTCGACAGCACCATCGATCAAGTCTATCAGATTTAAGGAACCAGGAAAGATAGTCAACGAAGGCTGCTCTTTCAGGACCAAAAATGGGTGACCATTGGAGGGTAACTCTAAAGCTGAATCCCTTGTTTACGAAGCTACAACAACGAACCAATCGACAGGCATAGTAGAAAAATATATAGGTATGAGAGGTAAGAGCCATTTAATAAATATATTATGGGTATATGAGCTCCTTTAGAGATAAAACAAGGATAAAAACAGCATTAGTAACACGGGTCTGGGAGCTTAAAGAATAGGGTACACCTTTTTCCATAAAATGGAGAAAAATCGAGCATAAACCAGCATATATCCCGGATAGGGATTTTTTTAAGAACAGAGGCCTTTTTGTATCGTACGGATTGACTGGTAAATAAGTAATAATCCCGATAAGTCAAGTTTTTTTATGCTTTTGATGGAGAACTCTTCGACGAAATCGTAGTAATATATATATATATATATATATATATATATATATATATATATATATATATATATATATATTAATTTATAAAATATATATGGCGATTAAGCTACACTGAATATTCTGCGTTTCATCCAACTATAGGATTCGTCAGGCTTATCCGCATAAGCCTGACGAATCCTATAGTTGGATGAAACGCAGAATATTCAGTGTAGCTTAATCGCCATATATATTTTATAAATTACTAACTAGCTCTACCTACGTATTGAGCACTTTTGAAGTAAATACTTAAAGTTTACGCATAAATCTATACTTTCGTATAGTAAATTTATGTTAATAAATGAAATAGTTATATATATATATATATATATATATATATATATATATATATGTAAGTAAAGTTACCAAATTTACGGCAACGAACCCCCCCCCAAAAAAAAAGTAATATGTTTGACAATTTCACTAAGAACATAATTTATGTTATCTGTAAAGGACGCCTTGAAGGGCCATATCATATATTTATAAGTGACGCCATACTAAACGTTCGTTTATAAAGATGGAGAATCGTTATTTCAGAATATGGGAATATTCAGAGCTCACCCAATCGAAGTAATCGGAATTATGCTGGGGATAATTCATTAATTAGGTAGTGTAAAATAGAAAGATTATGGTATGTATGTGTATGTTATAACCAATTAATAGCGGCCCAAGCACGGTAAGAAAATGTAGAATGTGCCCCGAAGTAAGCTGGTAGCGGAGAGAGAAAAATAGGAATCCTTTCTGTAGATGTGGCGATTATGATGGTGTTTTTAATAGGATATAATGTAACATTTTATTAGCACTAGTGATTATGGCAGAAATGGTGGTCGTAAGTAACATAAGATAGTGGCTATCAGGATAGATATATTGAATTTGGATATGGCATGTGTTGTTGAAATTTCTGCAATCATCTATATATAAAAGGCAAAATGTGTGTGTGTGTGTGTGTGTGTGTGTGTGTGTGTGTGTGTGTGTGTGTGTGTTTGTATGTCTCGCAAAATCTTTCGACAGAGGCTACGGATTTTCAAGCTCGAACCTTTGGCCGAAAAATATAGATTAATTGGGCAAAAACATTCATTCCTTCATCCTAAACAGCTCTCTTTTTACAGGGGGGGGTGGAAAAATATATCTTCATGACAAGATGGCTTCTACGTATGTGTTAATACGCGCAAAAGATTGTACATTGAATTCGTTTATATATTATAAAAACCGACCCACTTTCGCCCACGCGTATATAGCGCGATAAGTTCTCTAAATATTTCAGGCTCAATCCCAGTTATCAGATAAAAATTTTTCTCGATTTTTAAACATTTAATATTGAAACAAGGTTATTTATACCATTTTTTTCGCTTTTCGCTGTGTTTTTTTTTTTGTTCGTTTTTTCCCCCTTTGTTTTGGTTTTTGTTTATCCGATTGTTTTAAGGAAGTTTTACGTCGTTCGCTGTTTTTTTTTGTTTTGTTTTTTTCCGAGTTTTTAAAAAATGTTTAAACAGGGTTATAAATTTGCTTATTCTTTGCCCCGCTACATACACACCGCAAAACATCCGGGCAACGCCGTCCTTTTTTTTGGGGGGGGGGGTGTTTTTCCGATTTTTTTAAAGAAGTTTTATGTTCGTTTGCTGTTTTTTTTTTGCTTGAGTCTTTCCGATTTTGTAAGAAGTACATTAGCCCCCTACACACACACCTCCAAACACCCGGGCAACGCCGGCTTCCCCCGCTAATCTCTCTCTCTCTCTCTCTCTCTCTCTCTCTATATATATATATATATATATATATATATATATATATATATATATAAGGCAAGCTGTGTGTGTGTGTCGCAAAGACTTTCCACACAGGCGACGGATTTTCACCAGATAGGTATCATTTTGAAGCTCCGCCCTTAGGACTACAAATATCGAAAAATTGGTTAAAAACTTTAATGCCTTCACACTCAATGGGTCACCTCAGTGGATAAAGGACCAGCGTCATTATATTAAGGTTCAAAGTTCGAACGGTGTTGTAATATTTTATTTTTCGATTTTTAAAGTTTTAATATTGAAACAGGGTTTTTTTAGTTTTAACATCGTTCGCTTACTTTTTTTGTTTGTTTTTGTTTTGCCGATTTTTTAAAGAAGTTTAACATCGTTTTTTTAATTTTATAATATTTAAAAAGGGTTATTACTTCACTTATTCTTTAGTTTCCCGTTTAATTTAACGCCCACGACACACACACACACACACACCTCTTAACACACAGCAACGCCGGGAACCCCGCTAGTCTATAATATAAATCTCACATGTATGTTCAAATGTATGCATGTATGTCTCGCAAAAACTTTCGACAAAAGTAACGGATTTTCACGAAGTTCGTATCATCTTAAAGGTCGACTCTTCAGACAACAAATACCGGAAAATTGGCTAAAAACATTTATTCCTTCGCCATTTACTGGGCACTTTTCCACAGGGTGAGGTCACCTTTTTGCCTATATTTTCAAAAGGCATCGCCTATTTTCGATTGATTAACCTTAATTAAAACCTACGTCATTAACGGTTTGGCAATGGGCGCAACGGCTAACACGCAACGTTTTTTTTACTTTTTTTTATTTTTTTTTTTCTCCATCGCGGTACGGGTTCGAGCCTGTAAATCTGCTACCACTTTCTTTTTTTTTTTAGCGCTTACAATTTTCCTTCTTTTTTTTTCTGAACCAACACCTTTACACACACCTCCACTTTCTTTTTCACCTTCGCGCCACGGGTTTGGACCTGCCTGCCTAATACACCTTTTTTATTTTGCTTAAGACACACCTACAAACACTCGGGCAACGCCGGGCACTCAGGTTATTCTATAATATGAATGTCACATGTTTGTTTAAATCTATGCATGCATGCATGTATGTGTGTATTTATGTATGTATGTATGTATGTATGTATGTATGCATGCATGTATGTATGATGGCTGCCTAAAACTTATTACAAAGGCGACGGATTTTCATGAGGTAAGTATTTTGAAGCTCGATCTATCGGACGACAAATATCGCAAAATTAACTAAAATCATGATTTCTTTACTCTCAACTGAGCAGTTTTCTACTTTTTCGCCGATATTTTCGAAAGTCACCCCCTGTTTTCGATTGACTAGCCTTTAAACCTTCGCCATTCCGCTTTGGCGATGGACGCAACAGCAAAGACGTCACGTGTTTTTTTCACTTTCTTTTCCCCCTTCGCAGTACGGGTACGAGCCTGCCTTCCTACTATCATTTTTTTTACTAAACACACACCTCCAAACACCTGGGCTTCGCCGGGCACCCAGGCTAATTTTATTATATAGTAAATATAGATATAGATAGGAAAGTTTTTTTCTGTTGGCATATACGTACATGGTAGTGACGTCACAGTTATCCTAATCACAGATTTTGAATCAACGTCGACTATCCTTATATTTATTCATTCTTTTTTATTTTAGTGTTCCGCTACGTATTTAATTATTTTTATTGCGTCTGATAAATTTTAAGCTTGTTTATATAACTTCCCGTCTGAAATGAAAAGAGTTGTATTATAGAAAGATGGCCTTTAAATACGAAACAATATATATTTTTTTTTACATAGGCATAACCACTTATCAAGGCCCAGAGACTACTCGAGGATAAGAGTTAAGAGCGTGCAATAGTGAATTGAACAATATAGTAGTCGTTAGTAATGGAAATTCGGTAAATTTGTTAACAAGTGGAACGGCTCATCAAGAACTTATTTACGTTAAACTTCATGAAAACCATATATTAGTCAGCTGGAAAGCAAGAAAACGGAAGACAATTCCACAGGCGTGCAGTTTTAAGAAAGAAGAGTGGGGGGGAATCATTAATAGTGTTTTCAGCTAGACGAGTGTTTCTTGTGAAAATTTTGCGAGGATGTACCATAGATTGAAGCTCAGTCGAACAGTTTCCATGAAAATAACGATACATCAGAGACAAACTCGCAACATCTCTTCTGTGAGATAGAGGTTGCACGGAAGAGAAAAAGACATCCCCTACGAGGCTTCGAAGTCTATTTTGAACTCTATCAAGGTAGGACAAGTCCTTTCTAGCAGCTCCTGCCCAGATGTGGCAACAGTATTCCATCCTTGGGCGTGCCTGGCTCTTATATTGATAAAGAATTGCATCAGCAGTGAGATATCTACTAGAAGGATCCGACCATTTTTCCAGCGGCCTTGGCAACAGATTTGATGTACGTGTTCCATTTAAGATCAGGAGTAAAGACCAAGCCCAGAAGTGTGTCAAAACTTGAGGCCTCCCAAAGACGAGAGCCATTCCTTTCAATTGATGCCAGATGAGGATCAGAACGCTGATTATGTAAAGAGAGAAGCTTGGTTTTACATGCATTAAAAGTAACCAGCCACTCCTTTCCCCATTATACCACGTACTCAAGATCAGAGGAGAGAGAATCGGAGAAAATTGGTCGTTTACTGCCTTTGGTGTGCTACCATAGATAGTAGTGTAATCAGTGAAAATGTATACGACTGATGTAAGGATGTAATTTGGAAGTTCATTAATGTATATCAGGAAAAGAGTTGGACCCAGGATGGACTCCTGAGGGACTCCAGTATTAATACTGTGAGCTTCTGATTTTTGCCCATCTACTACTACTCTTATGACCCTATCAGACAGAAATGATTTAATAATTAAGAAGACATTTCCAGCTATACCATAGCTGGAGATCTTGTGAAGTAAATCTTTATGCCATACCCTATAAAAAGGCCTTAGATATGCCAAGAGCAATTGCCCTAGAAATATATATATATATATATATATATATATATATATATATATATCGGAAAAAGAAATACCGCAGAGAGGTCAATTATAAGGAAAATCCCAAAATAAGTGCGTATTTATATTTTGTTTACAGAAAGTTTTAAGATGGGTCAAGTCATTGGTACTGTCGCTTTAAAACCCGATAGTTAGGACTGTTTTCGATATCCATATCAAGCTCTCTTCAGCCAATATTCATCTCTGATATGAGTATTGGCTGAACAGAGCTTGATATGAGTATCTAAATGGTTCTAATTATATATATATATATATATATATATATATATATATATATATATATATATATATATATATATATATATAGATAGATAGATAGATAGATAGATAGATATAAAGTTATGTATAAAAGATAATTTTAAATAAGAATACAGTGATATTTGAAACGCACTGTTTGCAAGAGGACACATAGTTTGGCATTCGATCCGGGCAACATCAGGTATTCCCGCTAGTGATAAACAAAATGATGATGGCTGTACACACCTAAACTTTTTACCCTGGTGCTTCAGGTTTCTGACGCAGAATTCGACCTCTATTGCATCTCACACATTTCACAGATCAACTTTGCTAAATTATTAAAGCATTTCTCTTAACCAGCGACGACCTCTTTTTTCCAACAAATTAAAAATTGAATATAAAATCAGATATTGCGCATGTGTGGTATCTTTTTTTTTTTCTTTTTCTAATTCATATTTATAACTAATTGCCTTTAAAATTGGAAAATATTTGCATACGATTTAACTGATATTTTTTCATGAACCGTTACTTGAAAATGTCTAATTAACTTTTCAACGTAAAGCAGAGAGTTCGTGTTTAGCGTTATAGTTACCAGCGCACGCTATAAAATCTGCAATTAAGAGGCTAATGCATCTATTTTTTGCAATTTTCGTAAAAAAAAATCTCTTGCGAATGAGTAGAATGGCCCATCTTTCCTTCTCATATCAATCGAAGATGCGCTCTTAATTTCAATAAATACACAGAAGACACTGTCAAGGTTGCTGCCAAGAAAATGGACTCCCTCCAATGTGCTAGAAAAATACTCACACCTCCAGTATACTATATCTCTACAAGGCTGCAATCCGAGCAAAACCGAATTGTATTATTCATTCTGGGCGAATTGAACCGACTTACTCTAAAGGAAGAAATTTCATGGGAATATATAATTTTCAAACGCTTGTATATTCTTGTCATGAAAGATCACGCCTGGTATTTTCTAATAGTCACTCATCTGGTACTGATCAGGCTCAATTTTACTTATCTTCGGTGAATTAACGAGAACAGTTGTGTCAATGTTAGTATGCCGTACATAAGGCCACAATCTGTCCATGGCTGGTGTATTTTTGCATCATCCTGGCTGGTCTATAATATATTAGTCTTTGCCTCTTGGTTAATCTCTAAAAGAAAGTCTCTAGTCTTATAGGTTCATCACTTTACACCCACCAACAACATTTGCTCCATGGTGTCATCCGTCAATCAGGTAAATCACATGCACTTAATGTGGAAATCTCTACATGCTGGAGAGCTTTTAACTCTAATAGTTTATTTTCTCGAGCTGTTACTCTTGAAAGTACTTCGCTGTTTATCTGACTTTACAGACACTTGCATACATTTTAATACAAGTTAAACATCACTTAAGATGTACCCTATAAATTGGCCCCTAATCCACATGAGTCCTTTTCATCTCTTAATTGAAAAATGCCTTTTGGAGGTTGAATTTTAATCAAAAGAAAAAACTAGTCGAAAAGTGTTGTGGTGGCAACCACTTATTTGCATATGCGAATAACATAACACTATAAATGGCAAGCCTAGGTTGGCCTTGGTGTGTCTTACTCAAATGCCACCGCAAGTGACGCCGAAGAGCGTACATGTCCTCCCACCAAGACTCTCTGACTCGACACCGTCATTTGTACATATTGTAAATATACCTTTTCTTTAATACATTTATTATGTCGTTATCTTGTTGTTTGCGCCTTCATTGTATTTCCTTACTAATTATTGTTCCACCTTGCAACCACAACAAAAAAAAATTAGTTGACCTTGCACTTTCGGGTTTAGGTGGAGTTGAAACCTATAATCTGTGTACATTTCAAGCTTTCCCATTATTAGGTTGGTTTATATACCTCCTTATCATTAGATACCGATGTAGCTGTTCAGGACATATTTACAGAACCACAGTTCACCACATTTCTCGTACATCACCTTTTCTAATACGTACAACAGAAGAACTCCTCTACCGTCAACGGGTGTCAATAATTTCAGTTCTTTGTTGTGTGTAGCTAACTTAAAACCTTGGTCTGTTCAAGATTAAAGTCAATAAACGTCTACTTTCTTTGCAATAATCATTTTCGTTCTTGCTAGCTCTGACATGGCTTGTCTTGAGCAATTCTATAAAAAAATATTCCGATACAATTCTACATAATCAGAAGTGATGAAAACGTACTTTTGCCGAACTACACCTAAAACCTTTGCTAGAGTTAGGTTAGGAAGGGGGCGCTTTTAAAATCTGATGCCTCTTATTCTTTTATTCCACCCGGATGGATCGAAGGGAATTGTAAATTGTGTTGTTTTCAAGTTTCGATTTATTGCCTCTTAATAATTAGCTGTGATACACATTAAAAAATTATTTAATCAAATTAAATTAAAACTACATTTCAATTTATACTATCTTGGTGGGAGGGGGTAGACTTTGCCCGACGTAAAATACGATTAAATATATTTTTATTCGTCCAGATTTCGTATATATTATTATAGTCGTGATTTCAAAAGTAAAAAAAAAAAAGTTATTTGGGAACCACCAAGTAAAATCGAAACCGAAACTGTAGCATGTAAAAATGGTGACGTTACAACTGTATCAACGTTACATTAAAAATAAAAAATAAAATAATATGAATGTGCAAAATGCATAAATATTTTTTTCTCTATTTTGACCTATTTTTGACACCTTAAAAACTATTTAAACCAGCTAAAGTCCCATAAAAGAACGATCCGTAAAAAATCTAATCATTTGAGACCCCCTGGGATTTTTAGTTTTGTAGGAGACAGAGTTATAAATATGGAGACAGACAGATAAACAGACAAACAGACAGACAGAAAGACAGACATACGGACAAACATATAGCCTTTATATATTAGATTTTCTTTTCACCAAATTAGTAAATACATCATGGTGTCCAATAACAAAAATACGAACCGGGTTCCAAGTTTAATGCCTCCTATTTTTATTTCTACCGAATGGATCAGATAGAAATTGCAAATTGCATATTAATCATGACTGAAATTATGCATTTATGATCTGAAAGTTTCGTTACTCCGTTGCAGATATTGACGGTGTAAGTTTCTAAGAAAGAAAACAACTTTCAGGAACGTGCGTCAATAACAGAGATGCGTCAATGAATTCCTAGCAAAATTGCATCGAGAATGGTGTTTACAATGTAGAAAAATAAATTCCGGAGCACAGCAAACCACTCGTGTCAATCGTACCACACCGTTTTTGTATTTATTGAACATTTTCTTCTTTAAAACTTAAATTTAATCCTATTTAATTTGGGGTCTCCTATTTAATTTGGGGTCGTATTGTGCAAAATCTCCGAAACAACGTTATCGAATGCATTTAAATACAAAATAAACTCAACGATACCCTGTGTTAAATAACTGTTTTACAAAATAAAAAAAGCTAATATATACCAGTGATGAGAATACAGTCAACGATTCCGATACAATCACTGATTCTGTTCTAAATTACCAGATCCGATTCTTTTAAAATTAGAAAATATATACTTATAGAGTGGGGTTGATTATCGTAAAAAAAGGTAATATGAGCATATCTTTTCGCAAACATTAAAAAGTTCACTTGTGTGTGGGAAAATTTGTGGATTTTTGTTTTACTGTTTTTTTTTTTAAATCAATAAATATTTAGAATTTTATAATTAGTACCAACAATGGAAAATGTTGTTTTAAAGAAAATTAAACAATTAAAAAAACGACTAACGTGGTTGTTTAACGCTTCGAAAAATAGACACCAGAACCAATACCGATTCCGATGCCCCAAAAATACGGATTCCTTGATTTTCCGATTAATTGTAGCAAGACTAATAAATTTTAATTCGAAAATATTTTAAAAATCATGAATTTAAAAACTTGCATACTGTATAAATATATTTATCCCTGCTTTAATTTTTATTAAAATTCAATAATTCTCCGAGTTCTGCAGATTGAAATAAATTTTATAAGAAATGGAAGCTTACTTTCTTTCTAGTGGTAAATTGTGTTCTACTTTTTTAAATTATATATATATATATATATATATATATATATGTGTGTGTGTGTGTGTGTGTGTGTGTGTGTGTGTGTGTATTTCTGTAGAAATATATTTTCTTATTATATATCAATCCTTATATAAGAAGCTCAATGTAA
Source organism: Euprymna scolopes (assembly GCF_053919585.1). Lineage (NCBI taxonomy): Eukaryota > Metazoa > Mollusca > Cephalopoda > Sepiida > Sepiolidae > Euprymna > Euprymna scolopes. The sequence continues at coordinate 93,164,313 of NC_136501.1, read as the reverse complement.
TTACAGATCAATATAGAGGATAAATGACAAAAGTTATATACCAAAATTCATGATGTTGACCATCTTATAGTTTATTCCTTTAATTCAGTTGGCTTATACATTACTTAACAGTATGGCTGGTGATTGCGCAACTCTTGCCTCACAATTACACGCGAATCTGCCCTTACAAGGGGTATCCTTTGCCTTTTGAGACTGAACGAAGACATCTGAATGCAACAGTTATTGACTTAAACCGTTTTCTTTGCAACCTCTCCATCAAATACGTGATTTTACTAGTCCCAGTCTTGTACATAAATACTATTATAGGATGTGTTCTTTAAAATTGTCTGATCTATGATCTCCTTTCTTTGTTCCAGCTCTTTTGACTCGTTGGTCTAGTGTACTGCTGCATTACGTTATTGTCATACCTCATTGCAATACACCTTCGGGTTCCAGTGGAACTATCTTCTCTCTGACTCTTGTCCTCCCACCAGCCCTTATTTGGTGATACTTATCTTTAGTTCTTGTCAGTCCTTATATCAAGTGGCTTATACATTTTTTTAATAAAGATGAAACAAAAAAAAATCGATCTAAGTATAAACTAAAGTATAATTCAATCTTTAATAGTCTTCTACGAAAAAAAAAATCATCAATGTCTTGCGTTGAATAACTATTCACAAAGTTAACACAAATAGAATAAACTTACGTGTTTAGTTTAATAAAGACATTAAAAATGGAAATTTTGAAAAATATATATTATACGTACTCGTTATGGAGTTAAATCCTCATGACAAATGTCACTTAATTTGATCAAATAGATTTTTTTACAGAGGAAAATCAACTTCTTATGAGATCGGTCGTGTAGCCGCCATCTTGCTTTTCGCGGATGAGAAAGGGGCGCCAAGGCAGATAACTCCGTCACCGCTTAAAGTTTGTCAAAATTTGACGAGATTTTTTGAAACATGGGCAGAAAAACACCTAGATAAACATTTTAGCTTTTGTCACTTATTTTACAAAGTTTCTGTCCTTTTTTAATACCTTTTTCATTTTGTAACTTTTTCGTTTAAAGGCACACTCCTCCTTGCTATCGAAATAAGCAAGATGGCTGCGACAAGATGAATCTCATTTAAATTTGTTTTTCTCTGTAAAAAAATTATTTGATCAAATTAATTGAATTTTTATGGGAACTTATTTCCATAACGGATACGTACAATATAATTCTTTTTTTTTTTTTTTTAAATATTTTCATTATTATTATGAAACAAGTACCATAATAAATTCACTTTGTTCGGTGACGTTCGTTACTGTTCATAAGTTTCGGAAGCGTTTGGTCAACTTCGGAATAGATGACGTAAGTATTTAAAGTTTTTTAAAAAAGTATTTCTGACAAAAATAAATGGAAAAGACTCAGCGCTTAATTGGTTAGGAAAAAGAACAAAAGCACTCTTTTTTCACTATTTACCAATTACAGCCATTGTGAAGATACACCTGAAGAAGGTCGAAGGTTTCATCGGTCTAAGAATAACAACCAAGATTAGAACAGGAATCTGAGCAATACAAATAATACAAATTTAAAAAAAAAAACATTATTCTCCTTTTTCACCATTCGCCAATAACATCCATTGCGAAGATACACCTAAAGAAGGTCTGAGGTTACATCCGACGAAATCTTGTAAGAATAACAACCAGAATGTGTACAGTAGTCCGAAGAATACAAATGCAACAAATTATTTCTTCTTTAATATAAAGGGCAAAAATGTGTTTAAATATATGGATATATGTATGTTTGTATGTCTCGCAAAAACTTTCGACAGAGGCAACGGATTTTCACGAGATCGGTATCATTTTGATTCGGATGACGAATATCAAAAACTTGGCTAAAAACAATAAGTTCTACACCCTCAACTGGGCACTTTTCTACAGGGAAAGGTAGCAAAATATCTTTCTTTTATGACAATTTAACCATACACGTATGCGAAAAAAACGTTCTTTCTTGAATTAGTTTAAATATTTTTTTAAAAAGACGGAATTTTGTTCATACGGTCATAGACAAGTCGGTATAGTAGCAGCGTTGTTACCTTAAGATTGCTTGTTTGAGCCGAGATGTCAGTTTTTTTGTTCGTTTTTTTTTTCGATTTTAAAAATTTTAATATTGAAACAGGGTTATTTATGCCATTTTTTCGTCCGTTTTTTTTTAATTTTCAATCACGTTCTCTGTTTTTTTTTCTGTTTCTTTTTCCGATTTATTTATATATATATATATATATATCTTTATTTTGCATCATGTTCGTTGTTTTTTTTTATATCTAATATTTAAACGGGGGTACTACGTTCGCAAATTCTTTATTTTCCATTTTGTCTTGATTTACCCCCCCCAACACCTCACAACACCCGGGCAATGCCAGGTACGCCCGCGAGTTATAAATAAATTTCAATCCGTGCATTCTGTACAAACTCTGTTAATACAAGTCCTCAATTTCATCAAAATTGGATAAATCTCCGAGTTGCGAAGATTAAAATGAATTTCATAAAAAAAGAAAACTTTTCTCTACTTTCTACTAACACGTGTTCCCTCTTTTTTTCTCTCTAAAATACTATTTACGGCATGTGCTGTTCTCCTGCAGCGTGCATTAAGTTCTTGACGTAAATCCATCTTAATCCGCGTGTAGTCAAGCAGACGGAGCGCCACGCGACTTAAGATTTCCAAAGTGCTCACGCATACTTGCGTGTTATCCATTAGAATAATCCAATTTAGAAGACCTTCACAGAGAAAGAAGCCGAGGAGGAGAGAGAGGATATGAAGAGATAGGTGGTTCTATTTGTGTTAACATTTGCCCCATTCTTTTCCCCTCTAAAAGAATGATCCAAAGATCATAATCCAAGCTGGTAAAAATGTCAATTCTCCACTCGCACTGTACCTTTGTGTCGCCTCAAGGCGTTTAATTCATTCCATCATATTTCGTTTTGTTAATAAAATGACATTGCGCAACATTTTCGGTGCTGTGAGCATTCTACACATGTATTTCAAGAAAAAAGAATTGCAGTGATTCTTCATACAATGTACATATATTCTTTTATCGGTGCAATACATAAATATATATATATATATATACATATATATATATATATGTATATATATATATATACCAATATATGTATGTATATATGTATATATATACACACATGCCATGTTATAAACAGTACGTAAGAAATATATATATGTAAGTAAGAAATATATATATATATATATGTACATATATACACACACATGTGCGTGTAAAATATGTATCTATATATATATATATACACATGTCATATTATAAACAGTACGTAAGAAATATATATATATATGTAAGGAAGTAAGAAATATATATATGTATATATATATATATATATATATATATATATATATATATATATATATACACGCATATGTCATGTTATAAACAGTAAGTAAGAAACTATAAAAATATTAAAAATAATATATTATACAAATAAGCAATACGATAAAATATAAAAATACGTGCATAATAAAGTTAACTGCAGTCTTTCCTATTCTTCTTCCGTTATCAAGTAATATTCTTATGTACATGCATGTAGATGCGTGATTATCAGCATATATGAATATACTAGTAGGCCGCTCGCCATTGCACGGTCGTAAAATACGCTGAAATATGATATTTTGATTAATGCACATTTCGTATTTATTATATTATATTATATTTTCAGATGTATGTGTATGTATGAAGAAATATACCAAATGTGTGCATACACGCCTGTGTATTTGTGAGTATGTATCCTTTCGAAATATGTGTGTGTAAAAATCCGAAATATCGTCTTGTGCTTACTGGATAGGCGTTTAGAATTGTTGACCACCTTAAAAGTTGACCGTGGTTATCGACGCCAAATTGGCGTATTCTCAAGTATTTTATAATAGTATACCGGAGAGTAGATACTTGATTTAAAGTTAAAAAAAGAATAAAAATAAAAATTGTCCCTACCGAAGTTAAGATGAGAAAAAATAAAAGCATGAAATAAATAAATGTATCAGAGGCCTTACTTAACCTCCCACCAACCAACCCCCTACCTCTATTCCAAATGAAATACTTCTCTGTGTCCCCCTCCCTAAAGTAAGATAAAATTCTATTTTCGTAGATGATATGAGAAAATGAGTTTGTATCTTGAGTTCAGTTTTCGAAGGAAATTCTTGGCCTGAAAACGTAGTCTCCTTAATAACGGGTGATTGCAGAAACATGTATGCACATATGTAGCCATCAATGTTTGTATAAATAATTATATATATATATATATATATATATATATATATATATATATATATTCCGCTTTTCAAAATAAGCGTTGTTTCCTGAAGCGGTCTCTAGTTAATAAATACTAGAAGACCGATACATGCTCATGACTGTGTAGCAACAATTTACTGCTAATGTAAAGACAAATTGAAAATGTAACTTGCTCTACTCCGTATTGAGCACTCTTGTATTAACCTCGTTATATTTCACTGGTTACCCTAACTTTGAAAAGTAGCAACCTCAAATTATATATATATATATATATATATATATATATATATATATATATATATATATATAGATAGATAGATAGATAGATAGATAGATAGATAGATATTTATATACATATTAGAGGTCAGTTTATTAAGTTTCCAGATTTTTTTTCGTCTGGACAAATTTATTCTTAATACACACTTCGAAGTGATTTCTTCGGGTTGCAATTCACTTGTTATATAACTTCTTGAAGGCCTCATGGAAGTTCTCTGTGATGAGTGTATCAAGGTTCCTCGTCACAGCCTATTTCATCTCCTCAAGTGTATCATAACGACAGCCTCTAAGGGTTTCGTTGAGCTTGTGAAATAACCATAACTCACAGAGAGCAAGGTCTGGGCTATAAGGAGTGTGAGAAACTATCTTCGTGCAATCTTGGTCAAACAGTATGTGATAAGAATGATGTTGTGGACTGCACTCTTGTGTCAAACTTCACGTAAATCTTCTGCATCTTCAGTTCTTTGCAAACAACTGTGTGTACAGTTCCCACACTGACATCAACTTATACACTCTATGTCTCTATAGAAACACCACGGTTCTTATCAATAAAATTCTTTATTTGAACAATCAACTCCCATGTTATGACTTCCTTACTCCCCCACGCCTCTCATCATCCCTCATCGAATCCCAGCCTTCCTTGAATCCCTTATGCCACGCAAAAACAGAAGCTCGCTCTATACAAGATGGTCCAAAAACAGCCTGAAAATTCAATTTTCTTAAGTTTAAAACCGGATTTTATTGCATGTTGTTCTTCTTAAGTGTCTTCAGGTCCAGATTGCATTTTTCATTTCATCAGCAGTTACAATCAGGCTTTAGTAGGGTGTATTCTAATTTCTACTGTAGCTGTTTATTTGAACTTGAAATCATAAATATTGATCAGTCATCTCATAAGATGTATAGCAATAACATGCTGGGTTTTCAAGTTTCTACAGCAATTTTAAATGCATGTATGAAAAAAAACCTGGAAACTTGTTTAACGTAACTCGTATGACTGTTTGTGGTGAAATTATGTATGTGTATACATATCTGTGATTTGAACCTATATATATATATATATATATATATATATATATATATATATATATATATATGTACATGTGTGTATTGAAATTATATATATTTACACATATATGTGTAAATTATATATATAGTAAGTTATGAAAATATATATGGCAATTAAACTACTTGAGCTTACTTGCCATATATATTTTCATAACTGACTACCTAGCTCTACGTATGTATCGAGCACTGTTATTGTAAATACTGAAAGATTACGCAAAAAAATTATATTTTTGTATATTATTTCATGTGATTAAATGAAATAGTTATATATATATATATATATATATATATACATATATATATATATATATATATATATATGCGTCCGTTGGTGGGGAAAGTATATATATACCTATGTGTGAGTTGAAATTTTATATGTATATAGCACCTGCATTGACACATTTTCACTGATATTAATAACTTCGAGGTATAATGTTATCAATTTTAAAAATCGTTTGTAGCGTATCGATTTTATTGTAAAAAAGTTTAGTTATCAGACAAAACGTGATTGTTTCTGCTTTTAATCTCGCCTTGATTTTCATATTTAACATCTAACAACGAACAAATCGACAGGGATTTTGTCGCAAAACATGAAAGAAAACAGAACTAAATGAAAGCCATTATTATATAAAAAAAAAAAGAAATAACAGCGAAAAATAACTCGTAAAGAACAATTTTAAATAGACATTTTAACTATTAAAATGTTCGAATAACAAGCGAAAAAATGACACATTAAACATGCTTTAATGTGAAATGTCTCCCTTAACAATTCACCTATAAAAGTATTTGAATAAAAAAACAATATTTAAACAAAAACTGTAATGAATCAAAAAAATGTTAAAAGCAATTGCATCACGGATGACATTAACATCATCCACGGTTCATTGGTTAGAAATTCGGACTTGAGTAACGCTAGACGGGGAATTAAAATTGATATCGCATTAGCAAGTTTGAAAATGATGAAACCGTTTCAAATTTCAATGGCGGCAGTCAATTCCAGACCGGAAATTAATTTGCGCGCGCATTCTCAGATCTAATTCAAAAAGGTGGTTATTATTAGATACAATGACCGATTGAGGGATACAATAGAATCTGATTTATTTGCTTGTCAAACTTAATTGTACTTTTGTTTGCAATGACATGTTTAGCAGTGTATAACGTTGTTTCAATTCATATTCTCTAATCTATTCGAAGATTATGTCTATCAGTAGGAAGACCTGCGTTTGTTCGAGATTTAATGAGAAATGTGTATCTTTTTATCTCTAAATGTCTTGTATCTATCTATCTATCTATCTATCAAACCGCTTCGGCGGCACGGGGTGTGCAAAGATCAAAGTGTAGCATCTGTTCCGGCAGATACTGCACTTAAGATAATTTGTACCAGTCAATGGAGGGGAAACCCTCTATACTGGGACAATTATTATTTTTGGTAACCAGAGTGACCCCTTTTAGGGGAGCTGGTTTTTACCTCACATTAAAAACGGCCTTGTGCCTAATTTGCTCAGTGGGGGAGCAAATAAATACCATCTATCTATCTATCTATCTATACATATATATATATATATATATATATATATATATAGAGAGAGAGAGAGAGAGAGAGATATTAGTGTCGGGACGATTCATCGGAATTGGAAAAATCGGAACTTTTCGGGTATCGGAATCGGAAAAATGTGTAACTATTTTCCGATGCCAACAACGATTCTTTTAATTATCTTCTTTTTATTTGATTTTGTTTTAAAAGAATGTTCAACTAATAACAAAATAAGATATATGTATTTATAATAAGCTACCTGTAAATCAAAAATTCACAGATCCCCCCCCCCCACTAGCAGTGTCAGAAATTTCGTGAAAATAGCGAATAATTCTACCCCATCTTTCCAAGCTTATAACTCCTCGAAAAATTCAATTCAAGCCCTAATTTTTTTTTCAATTAAAGGAACAACGACCAAGATTTCATTAAAAAAAAAAAAAAAAAAAAAAAAACGTGTTTTTTTTTAAATGTTTTAAACTTCGGACTTTACAGGTAAAATTCTAAAAGAACACTATGTTTTTTTTTGTTTTAAATTTGAATATATTATGTATTGACCTTTTCTCTTCAATTTGTGAGTAAATAATTATGTACTTATCGGGTTCTAAATTAATTATTATTAGACATTTACAAAATGGGAGGCGTGAATTATTCGACCCCCTGTCTTTCCAAGCTCATAACTCCTCGAAAAATGTAATTCAAGCCCTATTTTTTTTTCAATTAAAGGAGCAAGGACCAAGGTTCCATTAAAAAAAAAGAAAAAACAAATACCGTGGTTTAAAAAAAAGGTTTTAAACTTCAAACTTTACAGGTAAAATTCTAAAAGAACACTATGTTTTTTTTTTTTTAAATTTGAATATATTATGTATTGACCTTTTCTCTTCAATTTGTGAGTAAATTAATTATTTACTTTCGGGTGACTAAATTAATTATTTACTTTTTAATAGACACTTAAAAATTGGGAGGGGGGGTCGTGAATTAAAAAAAAAACGTTTGTCTAAAATATTATATTCGATTTATTGGAAAGAACATAAAATTTCACATTGACCCTGAAAATATCGTAAAAATAGAATCAATAGAAAAATTTTTATAGATTTTTAAAATTTAAAAATTGAAAAATATTGAGTTTAAAAATTGAAAAATATTGAGTTCGGAAAATTCATTACTGTTTAAAAAAAAAAAATTTCTATTACTTTTAAAACAACTGAAATAGTTTATTTTGGAAGTATAATCCATAAAGAAAATAAATAACCCACTTTTAACAGAGAAATTCCGAGATTTTTATATTGTATTCGCAGTTTCGTGTTAGGGGTGTCAAAAATTCCTACAAAAATTCTGATACTGCTACCCCCCCACACCACGTTTTTAGAAAACATAAGCACATGTACGAGGTGTCTTTACGATAATCAAGACAAAATAATTATTTTATAGTTTCATATTAAGAGATTTATAAAGAATCGGATTCGATAATTGTCTCGGAACCGGGAATTAAACACAAAATCGGTAAGTGTATCGGAATCAAAAAAGTATTGGAATCGTCCCATCACTAATAGAAAGAGAGAGCGTGGGGAAGAAAGAAAGAGAGAGAGAGAGAGAGAGAGAGATATTCGTCCAGGTAAAGAATACATTGTAGAGTAAAAATCCAGAGAATATCAGCCGGGATTATATAATCGTGCTTTAGAATTAGTACATATATAAAAAGAGATAGTTAAATATATAGATGATTATTCACTCATACTGACATGTACACTGTTTTCATTTGTAGACATTGATAGCTTAAAACTATCTTCTTAACATACTCAAACATTGATATGTGACAGACTTAACAAATATAAACTTATTTGCAACCAAGGAATTTGTTAACCAATAAATTTTAATTAATTAATTTGTTATTGATTTCATTTAACTATTACGCTCTATTTCATGCATATTTTCTATATTGTGCATAATTGTGTAGCATTTAGGATAAGATTAATAAAAAAAAGTCTGCTAAAAAGTCAAAATGTAAATATTTTTACTAGGGAGTCATCGGATTTTTGTCTGGTTGTCAACTGTTTCACGACTGCGCACGTGTAGCGCGTGAAAATTGTATTAAGAAGAAGTAAGCTTGAAAACGCTTTTCAAAGAACGTAGCAAGCTGGTCTAATGTTATCGGACTTACTGTCATTATGTTTTGATTTCGATCTCAATTCGATTATTTTTATTTTTACTTTCAAAAAGTTTAGAAAAAACATAATACTCGCATGCACATGTCTTAGTTTTTTCTGTTTTTTTTTTGTTTTTTTTTTTTTTTTGCTTTATTTTTTAAGGAATTGAACGTTACGTTTAATACCTACAGTGTTTCTGTTTATAATAGATAATATAGTAAACACTCAATTAACTCTTTTCCCAGAGGTCAATCGGTATTTTTATCCTCGGCACTAAAGCCAACAAAGTTTAGGTTGTTGTTGTGGTGACTTGTTCTCAGTTGATTAATGTAGGTCTGTGATACTCCTTGGTGTTATCTTCTCCCTTTTTTTATTTTGAGAATGGGTAAGTGTATTGCTGGAGGATGCCAACGACTGACAAGAGTTTTTTGTTTCTCGCACCAGTTCCCTTCCTCTATGTTTCCGGTTTTACAAATCTCACTTTTTGATTCGGATATCTCATAACCTCCACGTGGGTGAGAGATGAATAACTTCCAAGGGAGAATATAAAACTGATGATGATGAACATGCTAGAACCGAAAAAAAAAAAACAACTAAATATTATCTTGGGATTAACAAAAGCACCGCCGGACTGATTTGTATCATAATACAACGATACTCTTTTTTATACATCTTTTAAATTTCAAGTTACGAAGGCCATTCCAAAAGTAAAGCTTCCTATATTTTAACTAAAAAGTTGAAAACAATACGAGGACAAGAGTAGTACATTCAATAATAGGGTTCAAAGTTGACCGCTTTTTTTGTGCAACATATATCTCCAAATACCCAGGCAATGTCGGGAACCCATGCTAGTATAGCTATAAAAGTGAAGGTGTCTGTGTGGGTGTCTGTGTGTATGTCTGAATACATTTTCCTTACGAAAACAACTCTGTAATTTTTTCGTCTACAGACTCGAAATTTGATATATAGGGTATTGAGATATGGCAAATGTTTATGGTCGGTTTTCGGACCGAAATTTGGCTGTTAAGGGGTTAAAGTTCAACGATTTGACCTTTGAGAACTCTAAAAACTCCTCCGACAATTTTGGGTCTAATCACTTTAAATTTTAGATATAGGCTCCTTGGATATAGGATAACTTAAAAACTCGATTTGCTCCCAAAACAATAAAAGTTAAGGGGTCATAATAGGGGTCAAAGTTTATAAAAGTCACCGTTTTGTATGTCTGTTTTTTTTTTTTTTTTTTTTTTTTTTGCTAAGCATACACCTACAAACACCCGGGCAACGCCGGGAACCCATGCTAGTATATCTATAAAAGTGAAAATGTCTGTCTGGGTGTGTGTCTGTGTACAATTTCCAAACAAAATAACGCTGTCAATTTTCGGTCTAGAGACTTGAAATTAGACATAATGGGTATTGAGATTTGGGGAAATATTTTCAATTGGTTTTCGGCCAGAAATTTGGCTGTCAAGGGGTCAAAGTTCAACGATTTGATCTTTGAAAACTTTACCAAACACCTCAGCAAATCTTAGGTCTTTACACTTGCAATTTTAGATGTACATGGACATGGATCAAACTTTATAATTTGATTTGAGCCCAAAAAATATAATTTAAAGGATCAAAGGTAAAAGAAAAATTGACCCCTGCGGTCTCTACGAAATTTCTCAGAAAAATTTTGGTCTAAACATTTGAAATGTTACATAAAGTCTATTCACACGTAGGTCAAGTTATGAACAGTACAAAGCTGGGTTGAACTGCTACTACTACATATTTTTTACATGTATAAATTTACTGCATATCTTAAATAGGAACTTAATAATACATTTAAAAACTAATATTTTATTTAAATGTCCTTGCGTTAATAGAAATGAACATAATATTGTAAAATAGTTAATATACACTAAACTATTATATACATAAGCAATATAACAATAAATTTACAAATAAATAATAAAACTTAATCTACACGCCTAGTAAGTTAAGTTTTTTCTCGCTCTGACATGCATATTAACAGCCTAAGTTTTTCTATTTAAAACTATTAATACGAATTTCTTAATATATGCAGCAATTGGATATGCGAGTGACTTCATGGAGGTTAACTCATTTGCATATTCCTTTGAAAAACGAGCCATCATTAATTAATTAGGCATTTTCATGGTTACTATTAGATGATTCGTTTCATTTTACTGTTAACCTTAATTCATTTATGAATAGTTTCTACATCGTGCATAAGGGCGTATGATTTAGAATGAAAACGTTCTAGCACACTCATATGTTTATAGACATACACACACATACATATATATATATAATATATACACACACATATATATATAATACACACACACACACACACACACACATATATATATATATATATATATAAGTTACTTGTGTCTCTACCAAAATCCTTATAAATCATTTGATCTGTAGATCTGAAACTTGATATATAGGATATTCCGTCCTTGGGAACACTTTCGAGTTGGTTTTTGCCTGTGAAATAGCTGCCAAAAGATCACATTATTTTTTAAATTAACGTCAGCAGGAGTAAGTGGACTATCTTCTGAGAATGACGTGCATATATATTTTTAGCTTCAAGTCCCTTAAGTTTTAGTCTATTTTTAATATATCTAGCCATAGTTCAGATGGATATAACGAGGGATAAATCGTTAAATACCAACTAAGGCTGAAGCACTGAAGATTTTGGCTTGTATTCTAGATGATGGCAACTAAGTCATTTTTGTGTAACTTTTGAAATCATTACTATATATCTTGGCTACTAGGCAATAGAAAATCTGTTCTATAAAATAAATACGTAATCAACATAAATTAAATCATCTCTAGCAACATCAAGCGATCTGCCAGAATATTATGAATATTATGAATATTATGAAACTAAAAAAACGCATACAAAATTAGTGTCTGGGGGGTATCCGTACCACATATGCAGTATTTCAATACGATAGAATGTATTAATTTAATAACTGTTTCAATAGTAAAATCTGTGTGATAAATGAAAAAAGTATTAATGTACAAGTTGTTTGTGTCATCGAACATCGATTGTTTTCCATGAAGTCTTTCTTTTAATGAATACAGATTCCAAAATGTAAAAATAAAATGGGTGGCACTTGAATTTTGGTTTGAATCGCAAATGAAACTCATTAAAAATTCATGACAAACTAATCTGTCAGTAGTGTTCAATGAAGAGGTAATTCGGAAAAAAAAACAAGGAAAAATTGATGCGAAAAAAGAACTAACGTAAAATAGAGTGCGTGTGATGAAGACTGCGTAAAATATGTAGATCGGGTAGTTGTTAAATATATCCAAATTGATCGGAATACTAGCATGAAAAAGAAGCGGTCTATTTTTTTAATGTGACCCCTTAAAATTTATTGATTTAGTCTTAAATCAAGTTATTAAGTTAGATCTATGTCCAAGAAACCCCTATCTAAAATTCCAAGTGTTTATACACAAAATTGTCCGAGGAGTTTGGTAGAGTTATCAAAGATCAAATCGTTGAACTTTAACCCCTTAATCGCAAAATTTCTGGCCGAAAACCGATCACATAGATTTTCCCAAATCTCAATACCCTGTATATCAAATGTCGAGTGTGTAGACTTAAAGTTGACAGAGTTATTGCGTAGGGAAATATACACACACAGACACAAAGATACACAGATAGACACACACACAGACAGACACTTTTATAGATATATAGAAAAGAAAGGGCAGTTAAATCAAGCAACACAATATCAATACTCCTATAAATTTGAGGTTTTTGCGTGTATTGATATTCATATTAAACCCCCTTTTTTTCCTATTTATTAAAAAAAAAAACTTCGTTATACATAGGTTGTGGTATAGCATTCATTTACAAAGGATCTAGCTAATTTACATAATCTTTAAAACATTCATTTTAATTAATTTCCTGTTAGACTTTTTCGGTTTTCTTATGGGATAATCATCTTTAGTTAACTATTCTGTGTAAATATATCCATACAGATATTCTACATGATATATATACTTGTGTAATATTTTCGTTTAAAGTTTATAGTAAACACAAACCTTTTCAAAATGCATTTATGTATAGGTTAATGTTTGTTAAAAAAACGTTTACCTACCAAAAGTCTGCCAGTTTTTGGTGTATAGACATGAAACTTAATATATTCGAAACAATGCGAAAATTTATGTTTGGGTTTTAGCCGGGAAAAATCGGTGCAAAAGTATGAAAATTCAAAATTAAAATTTGCCACGTTAAAGTCGAACGACGGCATTACGAATAAGCATGCGTAACGTAATAGCTATTGTTCATATTTTAATTTTAAGCCTTGTAGGAAACATGTCCTGCATTAACGCCAAATGAAAAACGTACATCGTAAACTAAAAGATTTGGTTTTGATTCTCGGTGGTGCTGCACGAGTCATTTCTTTTTTACTCTTTAAATCACCTGCAGGTCGCCTGGCATTTCCCGATCGTAAAATACGCATAATTATGATATTTTGATTATTGCAAATTTCGTATTTATTATTCTATTATATTGAACTCAATATATAGTAATGATTTAGAAAGTTTTCAATTCGTTTGTTTATAAATCAAACACCGACTTTTCATAAACAAACACTTATTTATTTAATATAAGATTTCGACGGTATAACCTCTTTAACAGGAATAGAATCAATTTGTGTGTGTGTTTTTATTTTCTATTTTCTATCTTTTCCTTTGCAACTAGAAACTGCAAATCAGTGTGATATCCTTTGAGGATCATATTTAAATTACAATTAAAATAACGTTTACACCGAGGAGAAAACTTCATTAATTCATTTCAAAGTGAGCTCCGCGTACAAATTAATTTTGAACAGTTGAGAGTATAAAATTTTATATAGTGGGTGTTGTTGATTTCGATAATCTTTATGTTAAACTAGAGAATTAGTCCGGAATTATGAGCGGAGCTCTTTAATCAATATATATGTGATATCTTGTTATTTTTTCAGCAGATTTGTACTCTTAGTATCGCCTATATTGGTGATTGAACCTCAAACACCAGAGTATCACTACTCAGAACTGATTATCTCTTCTTCTCTTCTCTTCTATCTATCTTCTTTTCTTCTTTCTTTCAATATAAAAAAATGAACTCATTTTCCCGTGTGAGTTTGACCTTAATAGGATTAAAAATCAGGACATTACATTCAAATGTAATGTGCAAAAAACGGCAGCACAGGATCTGAGGTTTGCTATAGGCCTATTACCCTTACACTTCCTCGATAACCGTACATTTCTATATTTTTCCGGGTGAGAGTTCACTTCCAAAATCGGTTAGATTCAATGGAAGTTACAACATATTTTCTCTCTATTAGATTCCTCCTTTTCCCGCTCCCCATTTACATCGCATCGGATGCGTTCACAAGGAACAGTACGAAGAAACATCGATTTGGAATCGTACAAGGTTATTATGCTGTTTTTTTTTCTATCTTCTTTCCCTGATTTATGCTTTCTGCTTTTACCTTAAATAAAATAAAAAGAAAAAAATATAAAAAGAAAACGCGATTATTATTATTTTTTCTTTTTGCTTTTTTTTTTAGTTAGTGTAAGACGCAACCTGCGCGACTAACCAGTTCTTACTTCCGGTTTTAACGACTCTAACGTTGAAATATAACTATACCTTTATTTGTTATTGCTTGCAACTAAACATTTATTTTTACAGAAAGAATTAATTATTTACTGTTTATTATTACAACGCAACGATATCGTGAATTCACTTGCATTACACCTGTAATTAAAATTAAAACAAATAAATTCATTTAGAATTCGAGAAAACAAAACAATTCAATTAGAATACGTTCACTGTGGAATTGATATTTGACCTAATCTACTTTTTAGTTAATTCATCACGTTTTTTTTTCGTTTTTTTTTTGCGCTTTCACCTCAATGATTTGAATTCGAGCCCCAAATAAACAAGGTATTTACTTCGCTTTGTCTTCATTTTACCACCCACCCCCCAACCACACCGCCGGATACCCACCGCTAGATATTTAATATTTACATTTGTTTCACCATAGAATGTTGCCGACGTTTGAAATATTTATATCGAGGTTGATTTCGACCAGATGCACCTGAAAGAACTGATCGGTTACATCGGCCGAAATGTTGTCATAATAACATCCAAGATGAGAACAGTAATTCGAATAACAAAAATTATCAAAAATAATATTTATATTGAATTTTCAGTGTTCATTAATATACATCCGCATACTTTCACGATACTCAATTTCATACTATAAAGTACCAAGCCAGGCAATGAAAAGTCATTGAGGATTTTCAAATCGAAGAGGGAAAGCACCATTAACGCCTCAACCAGAATGTGAGAATAATCCACATAATAAACATCAATTCGAAATCAAAAGTATTATTTTCTCACGAGGCACCTGGCCGTGAAGTGGGGTTGTGAAATTGGACATCGTCAAGATATGATACAAGGGATAGCTGCTACTAGTCTCTCGCTCCTGGATAGGGTTCAAAAGAGAGTCGCCCACCTGATAGGTTCTTACTGTCATCCAGGCTTCAACCACTGTCCCATCGATGAAATGTTGCATTCCTTTGTCTGTTTTACAATTATTTTAATGGTGGATGCTCTGACGAACTACAAGCCCTTGTACCCCCTCGACGTAATTAGCCCCGACAAACTCGACAAACAGCCAAGTCCCACCCCTGCACAGTACCGATCGCTAGATGTAAGAATGCCTTCTACCCTAATACTTTCTTCCCTAGAACTGCTAGACTCTGGAACTCCCTTCCGTGTTCCTGTTTTCCTAACTGTACTGACATGCAGAAGTTCAAGTTTAATGTGAACAGATATCTTGCTGCTCAACTCCCTACATAGTATCTCTGCAATTTATGTCCCTGATAGTAGTACCTTACATCAAAGTTGCACTGTGCCTTGTTTGGGGTGAAAATGGAATTTAAAAAATGGTATTCCCTTGACTCACTTCTCACAGAGCAAAGAAACTTCACACAGTCATTAGTAGTTCTCTACAAATATACCACGAAGTTTTGCGCATTTCTCCCATCGTTTAATGTAGTTCTAGAGAGTGTGATTATAAATAATTCCAAGTTGATCTTCCAATTACAACGTGATTTCGGAAATGAAGACCGCATTAATTGAAAAAAAAACGCGTTTCTTTCAAAATAAATTAATTGCTGGGCAGAATTAGAAGTCAGATTGTGCATCGTCAAAAAAGTACAATGGGAGGATGTTATTGCCAACGCCTGTGTTTCTGACGTGGCGATGTGCGCGTTATGGATTGAAGCGCTGTCTTGCAGGAGATGCATGTGTTGATGCAGGAAATTGATGCATTTGATGATGCAGGAAAGTGATGCATTAGCTGACCTTCCTCCATCTCTTAATTTTGATACCCTCCTTTACTTTCCTAAATATTGAAGCATTGGGGTAATTTTTTTATAGGAAATCTGTCATTGCTACTCCATTCTCATCTTAGTAGACTGTAAGGATGGCCTTGCCAGCAGAGGACTGCGTACTTGCATTTTTTTACACTACCTTAACTAACTTTATTCTCTTGATGATAGTAATAAACCCAGTTTTTATTCTATGGAATCAGTCATTTTCAAAACTATAAATTCTTGGCACATCTTCAAATTATTCCTACACCTCGCTTCTGAAAATTCCAAAGACTTGCAGTTCTGAGGAAAAAACTATTGGAGTAAAAGGCTTTCTTACACCAAGGGATCTCTACTGTAAAGGGGTTGGACTTAGTTGCTTGTTGGATTGTCGGGGGTAGTCACGTCGAGGAGGTACAAGCGCTTGCAGTTCGTCAGAGCATCCACCATTAAAGTATTTGTAGAACAGGCAGAAGAATGCGACATTTCGTCGATAGGGCAGAGACTGAAGCCTAGATGACAGTTCAGGACCTATCAGGTTGGCGACTCTCTTTTGAAACCTGTCCAGGAGTGAGAGACAAGCAGCAGATTCACCAGCTCAAATGTGACAACCATTCACCAGGCCAACTGTGACATGCGAATGGTGGCCTTATAGAGGTACAGGGTACTTTCAGGCGTAAGTAATTATGATCATGAATCGCCATTTCTACAGACCATTTACTAATCTTGATCGTTGGCGAATCATCATGCGTAGATCTTCCCAAATAATTTGGCTGAAAGATGACTCATCAATGGCTGAAAGGGACAACCAGGTCTGGGAGCTGTTTCTACAGATTTTTGGACGTGTTTAAATTCACGATGCCAACGTTTTATGAAGAAATATAATGGGGCACTCTTACCATATATTTCTTTTCATTTCATGGAAATTCTGATGGGGTTTGCCTTCTTTCAAATGTAACAACCGAATCACTGCGTGGCACTCAACATGCTTCCTTTCACGCCTAACTAAATCAGAAATACCTGTAGATTAGAAACCAAAATTAGTTCATATTATTGGTTACATAACACGAGGTGATAGAAATCGTTGCGCATACAAAATTTCATCTTGATAAGAAAGCAGAACGTAGGTCGGTGTAATTACTTATTGATAAGTTGTACAAGCATTTTAGAGGAACATAAAATAAATTGCTTATCAAGTTTTTTACGCAACTTGTAAATTCCGAATATGTCGTACTCTTACTTTGTGTAATAAGATGGTATCGAAAACATTCCATATACGGATATGCTTTGTCAATTGTAGAGAAGTTAAATATTCAGTTACATGAGGAAACTATGAAAAACTAATTATTTAGAAATTATGAAAAATGACAATTAAGAAACTTTTTAGATTTCTGAAATGTTTACAACAGGTATTAAACATCAATTAATAAATATTTTTACAATTTAAGTTATTTTTTATATTTGAAATGGTGGTTGTATATAGCATAATATGGGCGTAATAAGCTCCCTGGGGATTAGCTTGGCTTTAAATTTAATATTGTCGGGGGCTTCTGTATGGCATGTAGGGGTCTGTATATCACGGGTTTATTGGCACACACACACACACACACACACACACACACACACACACACACACACACATATATATATATATATATATATATATATATATATATCATCGTCTAGATATAAATATGTCTATTCATCGTCTAGTAATTGGTTAAACAGTAATTATAACAGTAAAAAAAAAACAAATAACAATCTCTGGGGTTTAACATCGGCCAATAGAAAGACATAGCTGTTTTATTTTGGGTTAATCTTGATTTGACGGATCCTTGATAAAAACTGCAAACGAAGATTGGTGGAATATAAAGCAGCTTGGTGGTATGTACAGCAGATTTAGTTCGGATGTTTCCCCCATTGGAAAGCTGTAACGTTAGTCCTATCTTTTTAATATCGACAGTTCCTTTTACTTGGAGCCATTACTGTCCACCTACGTATTTCTTCCTCTGACTACCGACTGCCTCTGCTACCTTTCTTACTCCTAACTCTTCACTAACTGATGCATGTCTTTCAAGCTCGCTCGTTATGTCATTAACTCTACGTGAGAAAAGACATAAACCAAATGACCTACCTTCGTCACGTATTTTGTTTATGTTCTAACATTTGTTTTTATTTACTTAAAATTCATTCTTTTTTTATCTAAAATAAAATTGTCTTTATTTATCTAAAATTGATTCAATTTTAGAATCTAGTCAAGTTAAATGCCTAAAACGCTATTTAACCATATTTGCCTTTAAATGCATTTTTGCTTTAAAACAATTCTAATTCAGTCTTCGCTATAATAATAATAGTAATAATAATAGTTATAATAATAATAATAATAATAATAATAATAATAATAATAATAATAAGGATCTTCTTGTTCGGATAATTCGGCAATACCTCAGGTGTGCTAATATGCAACACTCCCTCCATCCCATTTTTAAAATGTACACATTTTTCCAAATGTCTTTGCATTTTTCTAATAACAGCTCTACTATTTTTCTATAGGTTTTCACACCCGCTGGTTAAGAAAAGTCAGACCCCATCCATATTTTTTTCTTTTTATCACTCTTCAACAACTAACCCCTCTCTTATTTTATTTAAGCCCGATCTCAATTCCGGCTTCATGGCACTTTTCTTTTGAATATATACACCTTCCTTACGAACGATATTAGCTTATATTTCCAGCCACTCCATTTGCCATAATAATAAATGCTCCAGCCATTTATTAAATGGCGGTTACTTTGTTGACTTGGAAACGGATGAAGCCGGTAAAGTTCTAGGTGATCCTAACTTCCACGCCGTTGACTCCCGTCTTTTAAGTGCAATAAGTTTATTGCTTTCGACGTGTCTCCTCATGCAATTTTTAATAAGCCTGCGTAAACTTCGTTTAAGGGCGTTGAGTAGAACTTCCACCACATTTCGATTATTTGTCACAACTTCCTATGATGAAAGATAGTAAATAGCATTCAAATATTAAGATTTGCATTTAAGCTTATGAATTCTTTAAAATGCAATTGCTTATTTAACTCTTTTGGGCGTTAAAGTTTAGATACTTTCTAGAATCAAAATTATGTTATGAATTTTCATAAAAACTGGCATTATGCTTATAAAGTTTAGTATAGTTGTCTCATAAATTTTATCTTCATGAAGGAGACATAATAATTGTTCAAACCTGTTAGGTACAACTGTTTTATTATATATGGCATGGGTAATATCTATTATATATATAAAAGTGAGATTGTGTGTATGGCGACACTTATCAACCTATATACTCAAAGAACTTTTGATCTACAGACTTGAAACTTGCTAGATAGGGTGTTCAGACATGTGTAATACTTTAATCGGTTTTCATCGAGGAAAAAATTCTGCTAGGGGGGGGTCACTTTTTAAACACGTGTCAAGCTGCCTTAGTGGTTACCGTACTTGAATCATTGTCTTTAGGGGCTTTTTCGATCTCAACTCAAGTACTAAAGAAGTAAACTGTTAAGACAAAAAAAAGACATAATACTAGCATGTATATGTTTC
Organism: Euprymna scolopes; assembly: GCF_053919585.1. Classification (NCBI taxonomy): domain Eukaryota; kingdom Metazoa; phylum Mollusca; class Cephalopoda; order Sepiida; family Sepiolidae; genus Euprymna; species Euprymna scolopes. The sequence continues at coordinate 93,144,055 of NC_136501.1, read as the reverse complement.
AGTTTTTTTTAATTTCATTTTTAAAGGAATTAACCGTTACGTATATTTCTGGGAAACGTCGGGTGGCCTTGACACGTCAATAGACTACAATTACAAGCTTTAGTCTGTTTACATGCAAGACATAGACATCTTTTACAATAACACTGTTTATTTAAAATTTCTGACATATATAGATAGGAGAGCGTGGATTATAAAGCCAAGAAAATAATACAATTCTCCAGTATGGGGAATCTCAGCTCATTGGCGATAAAGTAGGCCTTTTTTAAGAAAGTAAGTAAATCGTGGGAGAGTTGACATTCTATAATTTCATAGAATTATAATTCAACTTAACATAGCAAATGCCACCTCTGTTAAATTGTTCGTATGCTGTTGGACTCCTTGTCCAGGACGCATTTTCATCTGTTATGATTGCCGTTTTAAACTAACTTAACACAGTAAAAGTGCTTCTGTTCGTGACAGATAAAATCGGGATTTAAAATCGAAATTGCAGCTAAGAAACTTCTCCTTCAAGTTCCCAATAAATAGCATCAATAACCAATGATAAGGCGCGTGCCGGATACTCACAGGAAGTTATAATTATTCTCAATACGATTTCAAATGTGTTCATCTCTTTAAGCGCCGCCCCCGGTAACATCCATTCCGGGAGGAAGTGATTCAAAAGTTAAGCTGGACATAATCGATTTCCTCCTGCCTCCCTTCATCCTCAGAATTAATGGGGCATTGGCAGTAATTGTCGATATCAAACTCATGAAGACTTTTTATTAATCACTCACAGTCATTATAGTCACTTACTGAACGGTCTCAATTTTATGCGACTGCCCAAGGGAAGTTTAACAACGGGGTGCGTAGGATAATGGCGTATAGAATTTGAGGTCCATTGGTAATACTGCTGCACCGAAGTTTCGTCGTGAACGAGATCTTGGAGTTCTGAAATAAACCTGTTGAATTCCGATTACTGTTATATTGCACGTAAATACTTTTATAGTCCCTTTGATAGTTAAAATTCGATTCTTCTAAAGAAAGCAACATTCATTGAAATGAATATCTTCCTTTTTCTTCTATCTCTTTATTTGTCTATTTCTCTCTCACCATTTATTCATTATTTTATATCATTCTTACTCTCACACATTCTATCTATAAATAGGCTGGCTCAAAAATTAGATACAATATTTTGCTATTCAGTACTTGTATTGAGAGAGAGAGAGAGAGAGAGAGAGAGAGAGAGAGAGAGAGAGAGAGAGAGGAAGGAATGTGTGAAAAACAGACTACTTAACCCAGTAAGAGATGATCTCTTCATTTCTCTACGACCGCTCTCTCACAGATAACTTGTTTTAGCTTACTACGTTGTAGTAAGCATAAACCAGTTTTCTGGTATTGTGTTCTACGTTTGGAAAGTTCTTAGGAAAAAAACGCCCTGTTCCTCAAAGTTTTGTTTGGTTATTATAAAAGGGCTCTGACAAGAGAATATCTTTCCATTTTTTTTTTACTCTCGAGTATATACCCGACACAGGAACAGTTAATCAATAGAGAACCACATCATTCTATCCAAAAACATATAAGATAGTAAAAATAATGAAAATAATATTCTCTTGTACCAGAACAAGTATAAGAACACAGAGGCATAATCACATTGGCACACCAGTTCTCGTTAGATTATCGGAATTAAGAAATATTGAGCCTGGTCAGTGCCAGATGGGTGACCAATTTAGGAGTAGGATAAAACTAAATACAAACAAATAATAGACGTTATTAATCCTCGCCTAAAAAATCCAGTGACGTCAGTATAATATGTGATTGCTTTTGAAATTTACAAAAAATAAATTAATAAATGATTTGGCAATACTAAGCGCTGTATATAGAAGGCCGTGAACACCTTCCTAACGGAGTTGCATCATCTCACCTTACATGGATATACATCCCACTGGAAATCGCTAGTGAATTTCATATTCCTATGAAACTTCCTATTTCGAAAGAAACCGCTAAAACCAGCATTAGTTTAGTGTCGAACTTTCATATTGTTTTTATTTTAAACACAGAGACGATTGATGTTAGCCAAATACATACGTACTGCGAACGTTTTACAGTTGCAATGGAAAAGATCTAAAACATGCACGTGCTATGAATATACCAACAACGTAGAGAAACATTATTTCTTCTGTGAAAAGCGACTGTAGGAAAAAAATCGGACATCCTGCACTGAATTTATCACTACAATATAGTCGTCTTCAGTTTAAATGTTTAAATATACTTGTTAAGCTCTACTCCTAATTAATAAAATCCTGTCTTTTTAACCTATTTTTTCTAACGCTCAAAGTATTGTTCCACATTTTATTTGCATGATATATTACTTAGTATCCTCGAGTTTGTTTGACCCTTTTTAAATTATGGCCATTTCTAATGGTTCTCTACTTATTAAGGCTAAACTCCACACGAGGATAATAATTAGTGAGATGTTAAGTTGAATAATTGGACAGTACGTTGAATAAATAAAAACTATGGTAACTTGCAGAAACGTATCTGCAGTTTGATTGGCTACATCCTTGCTTCTTCACTTTCACAGACGTAATGTTGCTAGTCTCAGTCTTTTCTATAAATACCATTACAGCATGTGTTCCTCAAAACTGTCTGATCTATTCTCTTCTTCCTGTGTTCCGGCTCGTTTGACTCGTTGGTTTAGAGGTCTCCATCAATTCTCTGTTTTAATACCACATTCAGCTTCATATTCCAGTAGCTTCTTTCCAATTATTGCAAGGTTGTGGAACTCTCTTCCTGTTCATCGTTTTCCGTTCTACTTCCAGCCTCGTTTTTTTTTTCAAAACTAATGTACATAGACATCTTTGAAATAATCAGTTTTTGTTAGTTCCTTACATCAAATGGCTTCATTCCTTGTCTCCAGCGATTTCCATAATCTATCTGTAGGTACGCCTTAAAATGGAATAGCGTTGTTACAGCTGGGCCGGACCTCCTCGGCGCGCCATATCCAGCCGTGATAGAGTTGAAAACCGGCTTCAGAACCTAGTACTTTTTTCTTCCCTGCAACTCCTTTCCCACAGAAGAGAGGTAGTGAGCCTGTTTCTGCCCGATCGATATTTTCATGGCAAGTGTTCGACTGAACTCCAATCTATGATTCTCCCTTGCCAATCTTTCACCATAAAACACTCGACTAGCTACAACCTCTTTATACGATTTCCGCCACTCTCTATATGTGTCTAAATCTAAATGCAGATTCAATGAACAAAGCTTCTTTCTCAGAACTGCCTGCTCGTGGAACACTGTTCCGCTGGCCTGCTTCCCAGTAGAATACAACATAGTAGCCTTCAAACTCAATGTAAACAAGCTCTTTTTGAGTTATAAATAACCAAATACTATCCAATTTACACCATCAACAATTACTATACTACCTTGCATTCATTAGCCCTTATCCTCGAGTGGCTTTCGGCCATCAATAAGTGGGGACTCCTAAGTAAAAAAAAATAATACAATTCTGTAATATTTAAACTTCATATGTGTCGTTGTGCTCCTATTGTCATCTAGAACCTCTTTACAATACTCAAAGAAGCGTAAATTTTATACTCTACATTCGCGGAACAGCAAGGAGGACAGGATTAATAGTTTTTGATCACTACAGTACCACATTTACTCTTACCCTTTTTGTAATATTGTCCAGGAACCAACACAGTGTAGCCTCAGTCGCAAAGTATAAAAAGAATAGAAAAGAACCTCAAAACGATACTAATCTCATGAAAATTCGTCGCCTCTGTCGAAAGTTTTAGGCAGATATACAAACATACATACATACATTTAAACAGACAGGTGATATTTATATTATGGAAATCATTAAGGATTTAAACGCCCTGGATGAATTTTGTTCGTAGATAATGTTGTTTATATTAGAGATGATGGTCTTCACATTGCTTTCGTACCAGCTTGCGTTTGAGAATTAACAGAGTATAAAAAAGAAGGCAAAAAAGCTGCGCAAATGTCAAAATTATGTTTTGCTTACCTTTTGTACGTTTGTTGTGATAGGAATTCACTTATCAGATGTTTAACCGGGCAGTACGCGCCTGTGTGACAGCGTATTTAATGTTGTATTATGGACGACAGGTGATTTTGTCCAATAGCGTGTATGGGTGGGCCGTCTTCTCAATCTTACTTTTGATCTATATTTTTCCAGTCTTATATAAACACTAGCCGGAAAATTCGACGTTGCCCGAGACAGAATGATGATCAAAGATCATATTTTTTTTATTTTGGGAGTCGTTAATTTAATCTTGGTTTTAAATTTATAATCTTAATACATACTAGCAGTGAGACGACGTTGTCCTGGCTCGAACGGGGATCAACATTGCCCCATCCTCCTATTGTCATTTAAATGGTAAAATTGCCCATTTTTCAATTAATGATTGTCTGCTCTTGTCGGGAACCCATCGCGGTGCACCGAGGAAAAACTTGAAATGTCTTCCCGCAATGGATAGTTCAAAATGCACTGTAGTCGACATTCTACTGCAGAGAACCTACTGTTAATTTACAAAATTTTATTTAAATAATTGCTTGAATTAAAGTATAAAATACAAAAGTCAAGTATTATGGTTTAATTGTGCTCTAAAGAGAAAACTATATTTTGAACGCGCCCCTGTCATATCAAAAGGCTCACTGTTGATTTTATACGCTGGCTCTTCATGTTTGTGCTGTAATAAAACTTCTCAAATGCGCTTGTGATGTTAAGATTTATAAGGCGGTGACTTTGTTCAAAATCAGAATGTTCCTTCTATAATCAGATTCGATTATCAATTTCCCCTTGCATCCTGTCACAAACAGAATTCATGAGGCATTGGTACTAATTGTCGATACCAAACTCCTGAAGATTTTTATTAATCACTCATAGTCATTGTAGTCTTCAAGCCATTATCATTCTATGAGCAGTAAGGCCAGGCATACAAAATCAACAGTAAATTTGTTTGATATGATCGGGAGAGTTAGAAATCTTTTTGTTTGAAGCACAGTGTAAGTGTTACAGGAAAAGCGCTGTCCCCTTTTCATATAAGTAAAAAAAAAGAGAATTAGTTAAATGAAAATGATATCAGATAAAACGAGAATCGAACCCTGTAGATAAGTTTTAAAGAACAATAGGTTTTAAATGGAATGCCCAGTTAAATTGTTAATTCTTTTAAAATATTTTATAAATAAAATTTGGCTGGAAAATCAATTCACATTCTTAGAAAGAATGCATGATAAAAATATCGATTAGAAAATTAACAAGTAGGTTAAATTCCTTTGTAAAACAACAAAGAGAATGGGAAATTTCCTAGTCGTCAGAAATAGTTTCAAAAACGTGCAAATCGCGAATGTTTGAAACATGTGAGTAACAATGCATGCTTAAACACGGAGGCATGTCATGCCATGTGTCTGATATGCACGTGTTGGTCATGCAATGACGTCATGGGTCTCAATATAGTCAGTCAAAAAACTCAGTCGAGGACTCAGTCAATCAGGAGCGAAGAGAAGAGTCAGAGACAGAGCTGATAGAACCTTGGAAGAGGAGGTTAGAAGAAGAATCATGTAAGACTTGAATTTCTTAATGCAAAGCCATTGACCGGTCGAAATGGAATAAACAAACAACTTCATCTTTTTGTATCTGCGTCTTCGCGTTATGTTTTCAACAGAAAAGGTATTTCCCATTTATATTATAAGAACTTGTGAAAATCATTGTCTCAAAAATAGGTATGAAATATATGTGTTAATGTTTATAAAAACACTTCCATTCACAGAAGTGCCAAACGTAAATGCCAAACGCACTATCTCTCGGTCTATCTATCAATATATCATAAATCTCTTCTCATTGAATTACATGCTCGGCTCTCCTGTAGTAACATGTATCCTACAGGTCGGTCTCCTTATATATAAGACCCGTCTCCATCTCTCAGCAACATGAACAGCAACAAATATATAAGTCGTCATCTAAATAAGACAGTATGCAGCAGAAACATGATACTTGACTTTTACATTTTAAACTTTAATTCAAGCTGTTATATATAAAATTGACACATAGTTATCTACAGTGCATTTATTTATAAAATTGACACATAGTTATCTACAGTGCATTCCGATACAAAATCTCTCTAAGAATAATCATAAAATATGTTTGTGTAAAATTTCATAAAAATTGGCCAGACGTGGGGAAAGAACTCACACACACACATAAAGTGCGGTATATACATAAGTCGAGATACTTATAAATCACTACTTAGTACTACATATAATGCGCTGTGCAAATAAACTCGGGGTAGGATTAAACAAAATCAAACAAATAACAGAAGTTAATAGTCCTCGCCTCAAAAATCCAGTGACGTCAGTATAATATGTGATTGCTGTTGGCATTTACAAAAAATAAATTAATAAATGATTTGTCAGGAAACAAAGAAAATATTAATGTCAAATCTAGCTATCTATCTACTATTATATACGGCATAATTGCGTTGACACACCGGTTCTCGTCAGATCACCGAAGTTAAGCAACGTTGAGCCTGGTTAGTACCAGATGGGTGACTATTTGGGAGTTCTAGGTGCTGTATGTGCTCTCCGCTTATCTCGGCATTTGTTTCCAGTCATCAGGTACTTCACTTGCCACTGGTATTTAATAATATCGTCTCAGGAGAGGTTTGGTTGGAGACTGCGCACCTCCTGCCGCAAAAATTTCATACGCAGGCAACCCTTCATGGGTATCTATAGTCTGTTAAAGACTGAAGGAGCCTGTTTAAACTATTATATACAAAGGAACTTTGTGTGAGGGGGATTCGTTCCCAATGGACTCGAAAATGGCTGGGCCGATTTTTATGAAATTTCAGACGAAGATAATTTGTGTATCTAGCAGTGAACTAAGATAGGTTTTGAATCGGAATATCTTCAACGAGTATCGATAATCGATAATCGAAAAAATTCCAATAAAAGAATTTAAACCAAAGTTAACATCTTACACACTGATATCACAATTGCATTTGGGAAGGTCTATTGCAACACAAGTCGACAGACCCCACATATAACATCAACAGTAGGTTCTTTGATATAACAGGGGTGTATTCGAAGTGGATGTTTCTGTTTAAAGCACAACTGCACCATGATACTTGATTTTTTCATTTAAAATATATGTTATTATCACCTCATGAGAAGTAAGAAATTACTGGGCAGGCATATAAAATGCGAGGCATATAAAATTGACAGTAGGTTCGTTTGATATGACCGGACAAGTTAGAAAGTTTTCTGTTTAAAGCACAGTTGAAGCATGATACTTGACATTCGCATTTTAAACTTTAGTTCATGTTATATATAAATAAGTTTATTAAATTAACAGTAAGTTCTCTACAGTGCAATGTTTACTACAATGTATTGTGGACTACGTCACTGCGAGAGGCATGTGAAGCTTCCTCTCATTGAACCGCGAATGCTTCCCAACTACAGAAAGCAGTCAATCGATTTTATTATAAAAAATGTGCGATTTTACCGATTTCGATGACAATGAATAGAAGGTAGTATGAAACATTCATTTATCATCAGTCAATCCCGGGCAACGTCGCGTCTTCCTGCTAGTATCATTATTATATTTTAAAATGGCAATATAATTTCAAATATTAAAAAAAAAAACAATTCTTTGCTATCTGTTTTTGCAATATAGTATACCCTCACTTGTTTAGGGTTTCCCATTCGCGTCCCCGCATAATCACAAATCTGGCACTTAACACTATTATATCGTATACCGGTAAACAAGGTTAGTGTCATACCGTCATAAAAAAACGAATGCTCGATAAACAATGTTACCAATTTACCGGTTTTTCTTTCAAAATTGGAGATTTCGTTGGGATATCGCGGTTAAATTTTAAATCTAGAATCTAGCGGGTTTTTTTTTTTTTCTAAAATCTGGTGGTTTCGTTTCTTTTCACTTAAAATATTGTTCCAGTACAAAATTAAAAGGTGTTTAATGAAATACATAACTACGTGTAGTATAACTACATTCTTTATTCCTGACTGTAAAGTAGAACACGTATGTCAAATCCATTGCTAATGAGGCTGGAAAAATGGTGGGATTCTTCTATCGTTCCAGTACATATCTCACTCCTGATGTAATTCTCTACCTATATGAAAGTCAGGTACGGCCAACGACGGAGTACTGTTGTTACATCTGGGCAGGATAAGCTGCTAGAAGCAGCTTATCCTGCATTGACAGAGTTCAAAATAGACTTCGTAGCTTATTGGGGGGTGCCCTTTTCTCTTCCCTGCAACTTCTTTCCCACAGAGAGACGTTGCGAGCCTGTTTCTGCTTTATCGTTATTTTCATGGCAAGTGCTCGTCTGAGCTTCAATCTATGTTCTCCCCTCGCCAAGCTTCAATCTATAGTCTCCCCTCGCCAATCTTTCACGAAAAAAATCCATCTAGCCAAAATCACTATAAATAATTTCCCACACTCTTTATCTGTGCCTAAACCTAAATGTAGATTCCATGAACAACGCTTCTTTCTTAAAACTGCACGCCTGTGGACCTCTCTTCCGATTGCCTGCTTTCCAGCTGACTACAATCTGATTGTCTTCAAGTTCAAGGTAAACAAGTTTTTGATGAACCGTCCCCCTAAGTCATCCAATTAACAAAATTCCCACTACTTATGTTTACTACGCTATAATCACATTGACTAATGTATACCAATTACCCCTTATCCTCGAGTGGCATCCGGGCCTTGATAAGTGGGAATTCATGTGTAGAAAAAAAAAAGAATATCTTGAGATAATATTTGTGAATCATTTAGGATCATATATAATAATTTATTTATTGGAAATCTTTGGAGATGAGTAATTTGTATATTTTTTTTATTTATTTGCGGGTAAATTGTCCTCATTTTTTTTTTATAGTTGTGTAACGCCGTTTCGGCTGACTATTTCTCTGGCCTTCATCAGGTTGTTAACCGCGACGGGATATTATGCTGAATCCTCGCTTGCATCTTCAGTGATTACTGCCTTCCATATTTGTTGCCATCTCACCACCTTTTAGCGGCTTTGAGTAGGATTGAAACCGCTATCTTCAGACAATGCTCACCTGAAACTTTAGAGATTCATCGTCTCTATTCACTGCGCCACTGGAAGATCAGATGACAAACAAATAAAAAAAAAGTAATTTAGAAAACTAGGATTTATAAGTGGCGCAGTGGATAGAGACTATGAATCTCTACAGACCCTGGTGAGTATTCTCTAAAGATAGCGGTTTCAATCTTACTCAAAGCTGACCAGAGGGTTAGTTGGCCAAAAAACGTGCTGAAACGAAAACAACTATTGAAGGCAGTAATTACTGAATATACAGTTGAAGTTTACAATCTGACGAAGGCCAGAGGTATAGTTGACCGAAACATCGTTAAACAAAAACTATAAAAAAAGATGAGGGTAATAGTCCGAAAATAAATAAAATATTTACTATCGTATTTAATCAAATACATAAACAGTTGAAAACTGCATCTAATATTCTCAGTTTTCCGCTATTCGCATGGGGAAGCGCATAAATATCGAAAAGAATACCGTATATTTCCTGTACCTGTACTTGTATTGGCTATTGTATTTATTTGCTTCCCCACTGAGCAAATTAGGCACAAGGCCGTTTTTTAATGTGGAGGAGGGAAAGGGGGTACCAGCTCCCGAGAGGTGGGAAATGGGAGCTGGATTAGAAACTGTTGGTATGAAGGGTTGCCCCTTCAGTGACCAAGTTTAGATATGTGGGGTTGGCCCCACATATGGTCTTTGCTAGTCATAGCTTTGCAGCATCTGTCGGAACAGATGGTATTTATTTGCTCCCTCACCGAGCAAATTAGGCACAAGGCCAATTTTTAATGTGAGGAGTGAAGGGAGGGGGAAGGGAAAAGGGGGACCAGCTCCCGAGAGGTGGGAAATGGGAGCTGATTAAAGGTCAGGCATGTGGGGTTGCCCCCACATCTGGTCTTTGCTAGTCATAGCTAGTCCTAGCTTGTCATAGCTTGCAGTATCTGTCGGAACAGATGGTATTTATTTGCTCCCCCACCGAGCAAATTAGGCACAAGGCCGATTTTTAATGTGAGGAGTGAAGGGAGGGGGAAGGGAAAAAGGGGACCAGCTCCCGAGAGGTGGGAAATGGGAGCTGGTTAAAGGTCAGGCATGTGGGGTTGCCCCCACATCTGGTCTTTGCTTGCAGTATCTGCCGGAACAGATGGTATTTATTTGCTCCCCCACCGAGCAAATTAGGCACAAGGCCGATTTTTAATGTGAGGAGTGAAGGGAAAATGGGGACCAACTCCCCGGGGAGTAGGGGAGCTGGATAGTGACAATTGGTATGAAGGGTTGCCCCTACATTGACCAAGGTCTTATATGTGGGGTTGCCCCCACATATGGTCTTTGCTTGCAGTATCTGCCGGAACAGATTGTATTTATTTGCTCCCCCACCGAGCAAATTAGGCACAAGGCCAATTTTTAATGTGAGGAGTGAAGGGAGGGGGAAGGGGAAAGGGGACCAGCTCCCGAGAGGTGGGAAATGGGAGCTGGTTAAAGGTCAGGCATGTGGGGTTGCCCCCACATCTGGTCTTTGCTAGTCATTGCTAGTCATAGCTTGCAGTATCTGCCGGAACAGATGGTATTTATTTGCTCCCCCCCTGAGCAAATTAGGCACAAGGCCGTTTTTAATGTGAGGTAAAAACCAGCTCCCCTAAAAGTAGGCAAAAAGGGGGCACTCTGGTTACCAAAAATAATAATTGTCCCAGTATAGAGGGTTTCCCCTCCATTGACTGGTACAAATTATCTTAAGTACAGCATCTGCCGGAACAGATGGTATTTATTTGCTCCCCCACCGAGCAAATTAGGCACAAGGCCAATTTTTAATGTGAGGAGTGAAGGGAGGGGGAAGGGAAAAAGGGGACCAGCTCCCGAGCGGTGGGAAATGGGAGCTGGTTAAAGGTCAGCTATGTGGGGTTGCCCCCACATCTGGTCTTTGCTTACAGTATCTGCCGGAACAGATGGTGTTTATTTGCTCCCCCACTGAGCAAATTAGGCACAAGGCCGTTTTTAATGTGAGGTAAAAACCAGCTCCCCTAAAAGTAGGCAAAAAGGGGGCACTCTGGTTACCAAAAATAATAATTGTCGCAGTATAGAGGGTTTCCCCTCCATTGACTGGTACAGATTATCTTAAGTGCAGCATCTGCCGGAACAGATGGTGTTTATTTGCTCCCCCACTGAGCAAATTAGGCACAAGGCCGTTTTTAATGTGAGGTAAAAACCAGCTCCCCTAAAAGTAGGCAAAAAGGGGGCACTCTGGTTACCAAAAATAATAATTGTCCCAGTATAGAGGGTTTCCCCGCCATTGACTGGTACAAACCATCTTAAGTGCAGCATCTGCCGGAACAGATGGTATTTATTTGCTCCCCCACTGAGCAAATTAGGCACAAGGCCGTTTTTAATGTGAGGTAAAAACCAGCTCCCCAAAAATGGGGGCACTCTGGTTACCAAAAATAATAATTGTCCCAGTATAGAGGGTTTCCCCTCCATTGACTGGTACAAATTATCTTAAGTGCAGCATCTGCCGGAACAGATGGTATTTATTTGCTCCCCCACTGAGCAAATTAGGCACAAGGCCGTTTTTAATGTGAGGTAAAAACCAGCTCCCCTAAAAGTAGGCAAAAAGGGGGCACTCTGGTTACCAAAAATAATAATTGTCCCAGTATAGAGGGTTTCCCCTCCATTGACTGGTACAAATTATCTTAAGTGCAGCATCTGCCGGAACAGATGGTATTTATTTGCTCCCCCACTGAGCAAATTAGGCACAAGGCCGTTTTTAATGTGAGGTAAAAACCAGCTCCCCTAAAAGTAGGCAAAAAGGGGGCACTCTGGTTACCAAAAATAATAATTGTCCCAGTATAGAGGGTTTCCCCTCCATTGACTGGTACAAATTATCTTAAGTGTAGTATCTGCCGGAACAGATGGTATTTATTTGCTCCCCCACTGAGCAAATTAGGCACAAGGCCGTTTTTAATGTGAGGTAAAAACCAGCTCCCCTAAAAGGGGTCACTCTGGTTACCAAAAATAATAATTGTCCCAGTATAGAGGGTTTCCCCTCCATTGACTGGTACAAATTATCTTAAGTGCAGTATCTGCCGGAACAGATGGTATTTATTTGCTCCCCCACCGAGCAAATTAGGCACAAGGCCGATTTTTAATGTGAGGAGTGAAGGGAGGGGGAAGGGAAAAAGGGGACCAGCTCCCGAGAGGTGGGAAATGGGAGCTGGTTAAAGGTCAGGCATGTGGGGTTGCCCCCACATCTGGTCTTTGCTAGTCATAGCTAGTCATAGCTTGTAGTATCTGCCGGAACAGATACTACACTTTGATCTTGGCTTTAAGGCCACGAAGGTGGTTCGTTGAAGGGCCAGTTTATTTATTTGCTTCCCCACTGAGCAAATTAGGCACAAGGCCGTTTTTTAATGTGGAGATAGAGGGAGGGGGTAGGGAAAGGGGGATCCTGCTCCCGAGAGGTGGGAAATGGGAGCTGGATAGTAACTGTGGTCGTAGGGTGATACCTACCTTGACGAAGTTCAGATATGTGGGGTTGGCCCCATATATGGTCTTTGCTAGTCATAGCTGGTCTTTGTAGTCTTAGCTTTGCAGTATCTGCTGGAACAGATACTACACTTTGAGATATTAAATCTTTTATTCATGTTAAAAAATACATTCAAAATTAACGTTGAACAAAAAACTTAGGCACATGGCCAACTCAAAAGGGGGGAATTTTGGGGGTCGTTGGTCATCCTTGTCACTCCAGAACTAAACAAAGTCAAAAGTTTCTCCCAGCTAGTATCTTCTTTCACCATAATACCGCATTCACCCTTTCATATTGGGGGACGTCCTAGTAACTCCCAATTTTTAAAACATTTTTTATTGACGTGTAAAAACAAAAAAGATAACAATAAAATGGTAACAATAATTCATTTGTGTCGAGGGCGGGGGAAGAAAAAACAAAAGGTGATTAGTAGGACCCTCCCAACCCCGTCTAGTTGATAGACTGCCCGTTCCACTAGGTTTGTAAAAGTAACCTCGCTTCTGCGGGTCAGTCTCTAGGTGGGGATGCCCTCTAGATGGGGGTGAATGGAGAAAAGAAATTTTTTGTGGGTAAGGGATGGAGGTTAGTTTGTATTTCTTTTTTTCCAAGATGGGTAAAATTTAGAGGAAGGGGTGAAAACAAAAATTGCAGGTAAGAGGGGATGGGGATCTTGGAGGCTTCCTAATCGGGGAGGGATGGAACACACACTCAGCTAGCTGAGAGACTACCTGTTTAATTTTACTTTACAGAACTGCGCGTTCCACACCTAGGCGGGGAACACGTATTCAAATTTGGCTCCTCTTCGTACACACAGACTTGCCACATGTATCCATCTTCTGTCAAATGCCGCGCGATGCAGCCTTCTTCCATCACATCTGATCTTCACCCGTAGTTGGTGTTTAAAGAACGCGATCAGATCTTGATCAGAAAAAGACAACACCCCCCGGCAACCTTGCAGATGTGACGTCCAAATCACCATTCTCGCCACGGCCAGGATCATAACGTAGACCATTTGTCTTTCCCGGTCCCACGGCGGCCTCACGTTGTCCACACCATTGGATACAGTAATTGGGCGAGGATGCTCAGGATCGATGCGAGCCGTCACTCCGCTGACATACGATACTACACTTTGATCTTGGCTTTAAGGCCACGAAGGTGGTTCGTTGAAGGGCCAGGTCACAAGATGCGGTTAACCGCTCCTGATTCTATAGCCAGACTCCAACTACTTGTGGGCCCGATAGTACCGCCAGGTTGTCTTGAATTTTTGTCGCCTATGTGTGCTGTTTAATAGCGCCACGTTTGTTACAGCTATGTTTTCTTAGCAACAAATAATAAAAATTGTATTTATGAAACTTACGATTTATGTTTTCTTTCTGTTTCAGCTTTATTTCCTTTAATTTTTAATCTTTCTTGACAGTTTCCCATTAATTTTTCATTGGATTTTATTCGTAACAACATTTTCTTTCCATTTAGTCTACAATACAATGAATGCGTTCTCCTATATTTTTTCTGAATTATTCATTTTATAGCAGCATTTCAATAAGCTAACGTTCAAAGCCATATTAATAGTTCTTGCCAAAATCAAATACTGAACGTTAGAACACTCACAATTCTTTTCCTTTCAGAAGTTTTACTAATTGAAAATATTGAAGACTTCAAATAACAAGATAGATATAACCCTTATCCTCGAGTAGCCTCTGGGCCTTGATAAGTGGTGATGTCTATGTAAAAAAAAATATAACGCTAAATCTAATCTTAACTCGGCTCTGGTTATGCTATGAATACGCAAATGGGCATGCGTGAAACGCATTAATCCCTGTCCAAAAAGATTAGAAAAGCCTGTATTAAAAACTTTTAAAAAAATCAGTGTTTAAAGCAAACTATCAAGTATTAGTCAGTTTGAATTAAAAAATAAATTTAGTGATGAGTCACCTTGTTCATTCTTTCGTGTATATATATATATATATATATATATATATATATATATATATATATATATGGAAATGTATAAAAACGAATACGAAAAGTATAAAAGCTTATAACCTTTTTTTTAATCGTTTTCAATAGGTGACGTGCAGCAATATAAAATAATATTATGAAAAAAAATCAAAAAACTTTTTTTACAGGTACATAATTTTCGACTGATCTTCATCGGTGTAGTGAAAGTGATATATATATATATATATATATATATATAGAGAGAGAGAGAGAGAAAGAAAAAGAGAGAGAGATGGAGAGAGAGATAAACGGACAGACAGACAGAGAAAGGGAGAGAAAGTGAGAGAATATATTTAGAATATATGTATATATATTGTATTTAATATATTTATAATATATATATACATATATATATATATATATATATATATATATTATATATATATATATTACTTTAATCAATTTAGGTTAAAAAAATACTTTTAGTCACTACCATCAATTTACTGTTTCAGTTTAAAAAGACATCGTCAGTCAATAACCTCCCCCAGGTTAGTTCTTTGATGAAAAACATAATTTGTTTATCTAAATTGAATAAAATAATAAAATAGCATCCTGCTGTTTGCATTGAACACTATATAAAACTTGGTTGAAATTCAATCGTTTTTATTTTTGGATATTTTTAACATGAAATAAGATTATATATATATATATATAGAGAGAGAGAGAGGGGGGGGACAAGAGACGTTTAAAAACACCCGTTTCCCGTGACTCAATCTGTATTAAAACTAAGAACATTGTTGACTTTTGTTTTATTTAGAAACGTGTTAGTTGTGAATGATTTCCAGTAGAAACATAGATTTCAGTTTAATCAATCACGAAAATAACGACAGAGTAAAGATAGACCTGCAACGTCTTTTCTGAGAGAAAGAGCTAGTACTTTCACGTACTGTATTACCTCCCCTCTGTATGGGGATGTAATCTTTTGTTGCTTCTTGCTTCTCTAACACAATACAAAAGCGATTATTTTGAGGTCGGTTGATGGTTTTCTCACCGTGTGGGGCGTATTATCTCTCTGGGATCAAAGGTGACGCAACAACATAAAGAAAAGAACTAAATTTCTAATTTCGGAAGAGTGTCATGTTATTAGGATGTTGATCTTGCCCTCACCTCAGCTAGTGACGGAGAGAATGAATATTGAGTCTAAAGGGTTCTTTTGTTTAAACTGGCTTCCTAATTTTTATCGATTCTTAATTTCTTATAACAATTCATCGTTTGGAATATTCAGATTTTGATTCTCTGCTTTTCGCCTCTCCTATCTCACGTAATATAATTTCGTCGAGTTCTAGCTGAGGATAATCGCCCCTAAAAGTAACTACCTGGCCCTGTTAAAAGTTTTATTTCTTGTTTACGCACTAAAGTTTTCCCCGCCAATTTACCTCATTAAATAAATACTAATCGACGAATACACGTACAGCTGGTAGTGCCATACTCTGCACCAACGTGATACTCATAAAACCAATGAGACGTAAGCTCCACATTTAACGAATGAGTGCAATTAATTGTGAGCGTCTAACGCCAGAAGTCTTCAGTAATAAACTAAACTATTTATATATTAATTAATGTATCTAACTGCATCTATCTTTGTATTTCAATTTGCATTAAACTAAGTTTCCGTTCATTGTTTAATTACGCGATTGCTTGATGGGATTCTTTATTATCAAATTTCTTATCTTATATCGTTTCGCTCTAAGGAATATTTAACACTTCGATAGAGTTAGTTTTTCTTAAGAATAAAATACGCTTACAGAAAATCTCAACACATGAAAATGTTATATATATATATATATATATATATATATATATAATTTTAAAAATACCTACAGATACTAGTGTTACATCCTTTCGTGAATCGTCAGTGCAGGTGTGTCACGATTATCGATCCCGGCGACAAAAGCCATCTCTGGCTTCATTAGAGCGAGGACGGTATTCATTTAGCTACCGTTAACCGCGTGAAATAACGTTGAAATTTAAACATTTATTTGTAAATGTTTTATTTTTTAAACGTCAGTCAGAGTGATATAAGGATTATATGATCATCCGGGTTATACTATATATATATATATATATATATATATATATATGTACATAGTGTAACCTTGATATAAGAGACATTTTCTCTCGTCCAAAATTAGAGCTTGTGCTAATGTACAAGGAACCCGGATATAAGAAACAAGAATAGTAGTGCAAACCGGATTAAAGAGTGTTGCATAGTATCGGATAAGAAATCTTTAAAATCCAGGTAAGACTATATATATATATATATATATATATATATATATATATATATATATATTTATATATATATTTATATATACTAGCAGAAGTACCCGTCGTTGACTGGGTTCAAAAACAGCCTACAGAAAATGGACTGTGATTGATGAAAGTATGATAGATTATGACAAGGAGGGGTTGTAAATAGATAGGTTTTGATACTCAAAAATTTTACCCTAAGCAAAATATGATGAAAGTAAAGATATTTTTCGCGAAAATATATGTTTTATATCAACTTAGTTTCCATTCTTAGCCAAGCGTGACCAAAAAAATGATGTTTCATTACAAAGAGAAAATGTTATACATATATATATATATGTATAAGGAATGAAAAAATACTAGCGGTGGTTGACGTTATGTTTTAAGAAAAATAGAAAAAATGAATGAAATTATTAAAAAATCTACGACACTCTTAATAGACTTGGTTTTCACCTGATACAAACAACTTCCTCAACCATAAAACAGACATTAAAAACTACCAAGCACTCTCCCAAAACCCTCACATCCGATGCCGGTATATATTCCATCCCATGTAACAACTGTCAACAAGCGTACATATGTGAAACACAACGAAAATTGAAATTAAGACTTAACGAGCACAGAAGAGATATCAGGAATGGTAACGCCCTAAATGCACTCTTTTGCCATTGTGCAGAACACGATCACTCATTTAATTTAGATCAAGCGAAAATTATTAAATACGTGATAGATAGAGCTAAAAGAAGACTTTTAGAATCAGCACTAATATTGAATACTAATACTATTACGCAAAGAAAAGGCTTCTACCATTTAACCCCTAGCATAGGGAAAATAATAATCAAAGAGCAAGGTATCAGGGTGGATCCTGTACATATTTATTTTAATGCATTTTTTTTAAAGTGTATATACAGACATCGAACAACCCAACCTTACCATACGCACACATATTTGTCCTTCCCGACATGGGTAGGATTCAAAAAACCGTCTTTTTCGCACGATCTATGACTTTTTCTTTTCTTACATTTTTATTTCAATTATCCTGAAGATGTCCTCTGTAATAAGGACGAAACGATGATTTTTTAATAATTTCATTCGGTTTTTCTATTTTTCTTAAAACACACACACACACACATATATATATATATATATATATATATATATATATATATATATATATATAAATACACAAGCAATAAATGTTACCATAGTCAATAAAACTTACTTTTATGGTAGAAAAGTTCATTGGTTTGTATTTTTTAGTAGTGTGTAAAAAATTTTTTTCTTTTATTCACGAACTGATTTAAAAAAAATCAAAATTGCAGCGACTTTGAAATGGAGTGCCCTATTTTCAATTTGAAGGAGGGGCACCTGAGCATTCTGTGTTCACAATTTAAGAGAGTTCTGTCAACGTAATGAATTTTTTTAAACATTTTAATGTTTTCCGCTATTTTGTGTTTGAGGAATATTCGATTATTGCATGTGTAGTTTATATAAAAATTCATTTAAGTAGTTATCGCCTCAAATGTCGTTTTAATTTCGGTTCGCTGAAATTATTTCAAGTAAGTAGCATTAAAAACTATTTCAAAACAAAAAAAATATGAACTGAACTTTTATTGACTATGTTAACATTAATTTCTTGTATATTTATTTTTTCGGGTAGCCGTTTGTTGGCTTTTCTGCTAAGCACTCTTACTAAATAATATCGACGAAATATCGAAAAACACAGAAACGAAAACAGTTTTGAAAAATAGGGAACTTTACTTACTTTAGTAAAATAATCCGAAACAGCAAAATGGGATATTAAAAAAGTAAACGCATACTTACTTTAGTTTTTAAAGTAAAGAATCGATATAAATATGATAAAGAAGAAAAGGTCACCCTTTTCAAGCAGAACAGCTTCGTTTCAGTTTTACAGTATTGAACGGTGTAGTATTGCGCCGTCGGATTCAATATTGTACCATTGTAATGTAAAGAACATGCAGAAGGGGTTGTAATCAACTCAATTTCTTCTAGTACATTGACAAAAAAACTTAAACAGATGTATAAATAAAAATAAAAAGGTTATGTAAATGTTTTAAAAAGACACGTAATCACCTGGGCAGGATTCTTTCCTTCTTTTGACATGATAACAAGTAACGTTCTTATTTTTATTATTTATCTATTAATCTATTTTCGAAAGAGTGCCACGTGCAAGTGGAGAAGGAAAAAGACAGAGTTATGCAAAATTTGTGTCGAGAATTGTCTAAAGTTCCAACTTTGGGGGGGGGGGGCTTTCACGTTAATAAGAACGTGAACTTATGAGTTGAACTTATTCGACACAATATGATTAAACTCAAACAAATAAATAAAAGCTAACGTGAATTAAGATTAAAGTTTAGGTGTTATTGTGGACCCTGATCCCTTTTAAAAAACCTTGTTAAACTTTGTGACATATTTCCATTCTATGGAGGTCAGGCGCGAACGACCACCCAATAATTTTATTATACCATATTTCTTCAAACTGCAACATAATTATCAAAGTATACTTACGCAGATAGATATGAAAAGTCTTTGTTTAAGTTTGTGCCATATTTCCATGGAGTACAGGCGAGAACGCAGATCCCACAATTCTATTATACCATCCATATTTAAGTTGAAACATACTTATCAAAGTATTCTTATGTACATCTATATCAAAAACCGTGGTAAGCGTTTTTTTTTTCATTTTTTATTTCCATAGATTAGAGGCCAGGCGCGAACAAAGACCCCACAATTTTATGAACCACCATTCTGCCAGATCAAATATACCCATTCCTGTGTTTCGATACATCTTCTATCATTATATGTAATCAGTGTTTTAAAATAGTCAACCATATAGAAGACTATTCGTGACCTGGCACACACACACACACACGTTCAGTTTTATATTATAGAATATATATATATATATATATATATATATATATATAGTGCTAAAAGTATTGGGTGCATTACATTTTTCTTCATAACTTATGAAGATGTTACCTAAAATTTGGTCAGTATACTCCTATTACTATTCTAACTAATATTTGGGGTAGTAATTACAAACTTAAAGTTTATAAAGTTTATATTTAAGGACAAATATAAATTAACAAACACAAAAGTATTGGGTACATTACACTTTTCTTCGTAACTAATTAGAGCTCAAGATTTACCTAAAATTTGGTCAGTATATTCCTATTATTATTCTAGCTTATATTTACGGTAGTAATTACAAAGTGTAGAAAGTTTATATTTAAGGACAAATATAAATTATCAAACACAAAAGTATTGGATACATTGATTTAATACTTGGTTGCATAGTCTTTATTGCGTTCAACAGCTGCAGTTGCTTTCTATAGTTGCACAAATATTTCGATCGTATTTTGCGCCATTCTTCTTTGCAGAACTTTTCTAGATGTTTTATATTTTGCAATTAGGGTTTTTTGCAATTATGTTTGTTGTTCCTTTGTTATTTATTTTTTCTAAAATCCGATTGCTGCATCGGAAAGGCCAGTTAAAAATACATAATATACTTTGTTATTTTCTTTAATTTAATCCCTTTTTTAGAATTTATTAGACAAAATTTAACTTTTATTTTACCGTGCCAATAAATATGATCATCACTGTATATATATATATATATATATATATATATATATATATATATATATATATATATATATATATATATATATATATATATATATGAAAACAGTAAAAATGGAGGAAGGAGAGGTGAGTTTCATTGCTTGTAAATGGTTGTGCTTTTATATATGTATTACATTTGTATTTTTGTCTGAAGATTAGAACTTTTGGAATATCTTTAACGAGATGCAGTTGAAACTCGTCTGAATGATAATGAAAACATTGTAATATCAAAGAGATACATCGTATAATAAAACATATGTTGTGATATATAGCCGACTTGTTTATTGTTGAATTATAATATATATATATATATAATTACAAAGGTAAATATAAATATTAGCTTCACCTTACAATTTATCTTTCTATATGCATATAATGATTATTATTCTCACACTGATATTGATATTAAAAGCCTGCCAAATTATTAAATCAGACTTCTTAATATACTCAATCATGAATATGCGAGCGTTCATTACTTATTCTTTTTACTGTTGTTTATTAGATTATTGGTTTCATTTAATAATTATGTTAATGCTATTGATGTATAGTTTTACATTCTGCATAATTTTGTACAGTTTTAGAAAAAAAAAAACGTTCTTGTACATGGAAATGTTTTTATTAATGAAATTGTCAGTGCATGTCCTCTCTAAATATTTCGTCTACAGATGTGAAATTTGATTTGTAAGGTATTCGGATCTTTGGCACACTCTTAATTTGATTTTCAACCAGCAGAATTTGCTGTTTAGGTGTCACAATTGAAAGCTAAACAGTTGACCTTAGCAGAAATTATCGATTAAATCTGCTTACATACACAAATCTACAATTATAACTTACACAACGTTTTTTTTTTTTTAATTATTTGTTTCTTACGGGTCTGGCTTGATCGTTATATGTTCTTGGTTCAATTCCAGACGATGGTTCCCATGTCGTTTTCTTTTTTTAATTTTTCGAAACTACTTCTATATACAACACAATTATCTATACAGATTTTACTCCATAATAGCAAATGCGATACATACAGTCATTGAAATATCATATTTGAATTTGTTTATAAACGGACAATAATCGATCTGTTACGCCCATCATTTGAAAAGGGAATTTTTTTCCGAAATTAATAATGGATATTGTCGCAGACATAACAAGTAAGAAATTTTACCTAATACAACTGAATAAATATATGTATATATAAACATATGTGTATGTACTTATTGATTTGTAAATCGCCACTTGTTCTCGTCTTCTCTTACCAACAACGACTATATTTCATTCCTCGCATTGTGATAGCCTTCTAAATCTCTACTACATATAAAAATATATATATATACATATATATATATACATATATATATATGTATATATATATATATATATATATATATATATATATATATATATATATATACGCGTATGTGTAGATATACGAGATTTGGAAAATATATACGAGATTTGAAAAAAATTGAATAAATTGCAATAAAATCTCGTATCCATCTCTCATATATACGAGTTGGCAAATAAGTTTTACTAAACTTTTACATATTAGCATATTATTTGAAAAACAGAAGAAAACATCTAAAGACCGACGAACAAGGTCGAGTTTGAGCAATAAAATATTTGTGCGAAACGATAATACGAAATATTGAAAGCTGATAAAATTAGCGTATGTCCGAACGTATGCAATCAATTTTGTAGAAAATCGAAGGCGCACGAGGATCCAGCATACGCTTAGTATAATACCCAAAAGAGACCATGGTAATTTGGAAACGTCTTTGACGAGTCAAAAGCCATAATCTAATCAATTAGGGTGATTGGCTCAAGCCAATCCGCGTTAAACGCATGTGAAAGTCAACTTATACGTTGTGATAGAACTTACAGACAGAGAATGAAACTATCTGAGAACCATTTGAGCTTACGAAAATATTAGCAAAATTAGGCAACATATTTTTAGCCGATCAAATAGAAATTTATTCTCTAGCAAAGGCAAACAAAATGTTTTCGGTGTATGTAAGACACTAATATTAAATACGGTTAATAAAAACTCCAAATAGCTTCTTTCTAGAACAACTATCTGCTTCCCAAACTGTACTGATATGAAGTTCAAATGCAACGTAAACCAAAATCTTACTCGTTTTTAGGCATGGGCCCAATTAGTAGCTCCTTACGTCCAAATGGAAATATGCCTTGTTTGGGGTGAACGTGATTATATATATATATATACACACCTATATATATACATTATATATATATATATGGTAAAACTGGTAATTAGTAAAAACCTGAAAAGAGTGCTCAATACTATTGCAGAGCAAATATGTGTTTTATTTTTTATTACCGTTTTATTTGTTTGGTTACATATGTTTGGGATGTTGGACCATGTTTACGATCCAACAGCCTCGTCAGACCTTACAGAAATGGTTGTTAGTATTTGGAAGAAATGTTTTAGAAGAAATACGAGAAAAAAGGGAGCAGGAGATAATAAGGGGGGAAGGATATCGACAATATTTAAGTTTTGAAGGTTAAAATACATTAGATTGTATTGTGTGTGGGGGGTAGCAGATTCAGGTAGGCGTGGGTTGAGATGTATGGATATAGGGAGGGGAAGGTGGAGAGAGGATGGTAAAGAAAAAAGAGAGGGGTAAGGAGTAGAGGAGGGGGAGTCTTTAAATTTTGACTGCTTTTTGCTTGTTCAGCCAGGTATATGAAGTAGATGAGAGGGAGAGAGAGAGAAACAGAGGGAGAGAGAGAAAGGATTTTTGTAGATGTCATGTGTTTGGCAAATACAGGGTTCCATTTAAAATTTTCGTAGGCGCTATGAGGCGACTTGTTCATTTCAGTTGACAATGAGTTGTTTTTAGGTAGTTAAGCATTAATACATAAGCTAACGCACGCTAAAATACGCATACAAACATACACATACATATGTACATTTCTACACATCCATATACAAACACATACACATATATATATAAACAATGTATATGCAGACATACACACACATACACACAACTCCTATACACATATACATACTCACATATATACATAGACACATATACACATATATATACACATACACACCTACATATATACATATACGTGGAGATATAGATCTCCAGTAAGAAGTAGATGTACACACATATATACACGCACATGCTTCCATATACACGTATATACAATTACATAAATATACACATTTATAAAAATATAAATATACAGACATATATAGACATATATATATATATACAAACAAGTAAATAAAGTAAAGTTAGGATAAATAAATAACAAAAAATAAGTAAATGCATGGGTGTAGGTAATAATGCATGGTTAGGTAGACCCATCGTTAAGTTCATATATATATGTGGTGGGCTCATAACATTTTATTTTGGGCAATGGTTATGTTTAACTTTATTTTCAGTGTAAAATGCATTGTGGATACAGGCATATACATACATACAAATACATACATCTATATAAAAAGATACATGAATATAAACTCAGATATAGCTATACCTGTTTACTTACGTTCAGCCATGCGATGATTGCAACGTCTTATCAGACGAGTGCCACTCCCTCAGACATTTAAAATTCATGAGACCAAACGTCTGAGGGAGTATCTATACAAATATGATATAACAGAGTCTTAGCTTTGTACGACAGCTAAGTCTCTCTCTCGGTTCAAAATGTTGAGATCCAGCAACAAGCAAGAGCAAGATAGCCAGCAACAAATTAAACTGCAGACCAGCTTAATGCGGGTACTGGTCTTCCGCTTTATCGTTTTTTTTAATCAGAGATTTGCTTCTCCTAGAAAGGTTGCCTTCACCACGGCTTACGGGAGCCCTCTCTACCCCAATACACATATACACACACAAATATACACGCTAGTTGGCCATTGACCCAGAAAAAGGGGTCATTTGCCCTTTGGAAGGTCTTGTTTTTAATCCTTCAGGGAGACTAGCCGCCCTCCTCACAATACAAGTCTGGTGGGGGAACCAGTTTAGTCGCCGGTGACCCGACCATGAGGCAGGTAGTACTGGGTTACATGGTACCAGTAGCATATGACATGACCTGACGTTCAGCCATGGATACCCATAGATACACACATATATACAGACATTAAAACCCAGATGTACGCAAACATACATGTGCACATACATATAGATATACCAATATACATTCATGTATATACACACTACCCATCAGCACACACATTCATACACGCGCACATAGACACATATACATAAACACACATAAGGAGAGATATATATATAGACCGATACATGCCCGCACATACACATACATATGCATATGAAGATACATGTACGGATCTCCAGTAAGATGTAGATGCACATACACATACATATATATGTGCATACACACATATGTACCCATATACACGTATATACAATTATATAAATATACATATTCATAAAAGTATAAATATACACACATATATAGACATGTATATATATACATAGAGATATGTATATTTATACTAAGTAAGTAAAGTAAAGTTAGGGTAGATAAATAAATAAATAAATAAATAAAGGATAAATAAGCGGATGTAGTTAATAATGCGAGGTTAGGTAGACGTATTGTAAGATATGTTCAAAATACATTTTGTTGGTTTAATATTAAGGGATCTGCATTGATTTGCTTTGCTTATTCGATAGGAATTAATTCATAGTGTCTAGGAAAAAAAATTAAAATGGAGTATAAAGTTTAAAGGTTAAAGATTAAGTTCATATATATAGGGGGTGGGCTCCTAACATGGTGCTTTGGGCAGTGGTTATGCTTTACTTTATTTTCAGTGTCAAGTGCATTCTGGATATAGGCATATATATACATACAGACACATACATGCATATAAATCCAGATATAGCTACACCTGCATACATACGTTCACCCATGTATATATATAGATACACATATCCATACAGACGTTAACATCCAGATGCACGCATACACATACATGCGCACATAGACATAGATATACAAATATATATATATATATATATATATATTATTTTTTTTAGTGTAATTAAAATAAAATAAAATAATATATATACCGCTCCCCATGTGGGGTACCACATTGGTTAAAGGGAAAATTATTCCCAACTCGCATTTAGGTAAAAATGCACTTTCGTAAATACTTCAATTAATTCCAAACATATCGCTAAAACCAAAACATAAAACATATATGTATGTATGTATGTATGTATGTATGTATTATTATTATTATTATTATTATGATTATTATTATTATTATTATTATTATTTATCTTATTATTATTATTATTATTTTTATATTATTATTATTATTTATCTTATTATTATTATTATTTATATTATTATTATTATTATTATTATTATTATTATTATTATTATTATTATTATTATTATTATTATAATTAAATAACTCAAGTGTAATTTTTTCTGCGCTTCAAATCACTAATTTCTCTGTTAAATTCGACACTGTTGTCAAACCTTCCGACTTCCAAACCCAACGATCTCATGATCACAGACAGCGCAGGGGGCAGTCGTCCTTGTTCGAAGAATCGGGGTCATCACTTCCTCGTTGCCATCTTCCTCATTACCACCGTTATTTCCACTATTGTGTCCCATTATCATCTCTCGTTTTCCATAGTCACAATCAGGGCAGGGTGTCAGTATCCGTCTTTGTCAGATACTTTTTCCAAGAATCGGAGGCCTCACTTCCTCGTTTACATCCTCCTACGTATGTTCCATCATCCCCTCTCGTGGTTCTATAGGCGGTGTTCATAATCAAGGGGAGCGGGAAGTATTCGTCTTTCACGGGAACTTAGATGAGGAATTGAAGGCATCACTTCCTCGTGTCCATCTTTCTCATCACTATCGCCAACAATATGTCCCTTCATTCCCTCATCTGGTTCTGTAGGTAGTGTTTCTATGCTCATCTGAAGGGAAAGTAGACGATCAGGATCATCTCTGAACTGTATGTGATCCTCCTCATCGCCCACAGAATGAGAAGAGGCATGACAGGGGCGAATATCTTTTACGTTAAGTGGCACACCATCAATCGACATAGTCTGAGGACATGATTTTATCTATTTGTCCTCTGTAAAAATTTTTAGTGCACCCAGCATCCGGAAGTTTTACCCAAACACGGTCTCTCACTTTATATGGTTTATTGACAACTCTAACCACTGATGGTATGACATCTATTCCTTTCATACGTGCTAGTCAAGTAAGTAACGCGTTACCCTACACACGCGCGCGCGCGTGCACGCACATATATATATATATATATATAGAGAGAGAGAGAGAGTGTGTGTGTGAGAGAGAGAGAAAGAGAGAGAGAGAGATTTGAAAGGAGTTATATTTGAAAACTATATCAATGCAGTTCGTGGGACAACTTTGTAGGTGTTGATGTCCCTAATTTAGAGAGTAGTATATATATTTGTCTTACGTGCCAGAGCACGACTTCCCGGTCGATTGGCCACTGTAGATCTCTTCTTAATAACCTTCCTGCGTGTATTTGGCTTCATAAATGTTAAATATCACTTATTTCCTGTTGCGGTTGACGGTGACAACTGGGTTATGTTCCTTATTAATGAAGTCAGACGTCTTCGTGACTAGGTTCAAATCCCACAATCATCTGTAATTGCAACTTCCTGATCTGGGTATTCCGAATTGTATGAAACACTAGTTTCTGTAGGTATGAAAAATAAATAATTATAAATATTTCGCCCCTTTAAGAGATAAATATCTTAACAGTTGAGAACTATCTATGAAATAAAAGTCGGTCAGTTTGCATTTGTGCGAGATCGCAACTTTCCGACAGATTGTTAATAACGTTTCTGCCCGTATTTGGCTTCATAATTGTTAAATTTCATTTAACTCTCGTTGCTAGTACTAAATATTTGAGAGAGGTAGGAGGATCTGGATGGATCTTTAAATCGTATCTCGTATGGAATACAAATGTTAATTCAAATAAAAGAGGCTTCTTGATTCTGCAAACTTATATTACATTAAAAGGAAATGAACACAAGTAATATCCCTGTATGATCCGTGGTTCTTTTATTAAATACGGAGTACGTTGTAAACATCTAGTCAATGTTTGTATGATTCGGATTTTTCTGGCGGCTGTTTTTATCTTTAGTGTTGTTCTCACAATGTTTCGATCAATGAAATCTCCGACCTTCTTCAGCTCTACCTTATCCAACTCGGAAATCTTTGTGTAGAACTCGGAAATCTAAACGGAATTTCGAACGGTCCCATTTACTTTATCTACGATGGCACGTATATAAAATTCAAACAATCTTTATTTATTAAAAATAATTTATTTTAAATGTTTCCCATTTTAGGCTTCGCATATTTGTTCCTTTTCGAACACATTATTCATAACAGATTGCAGAATCTCCTGATTATGATTTAACTCCCTTATTTCGTTCCTGGTGGTTTCCTTCAATTCACGCAGGGTTTGGCGTTTGTTAGCTCATTGGTCTTCAAATCAGCGCACAATGTTTCGAATTGTGTTGTGACTTTGGCTATCCCTTACACGAAAATGCCGTAGTTAAGCTCTTAACGTCAAAACAGATGACTCTAAATTTTGTAAAACAATTTTACAACATGCGTAAGTTCTTCAATACTATACTTATCCATAATTAATTTTCAAAATATTAATTGTCAAATATCGGAAATACAGACAAAAAATAATCATTCATGATCAAATGACAAAGATTTTTAACGCTTTAGTGACGTTTTGGACACCCTGTATTGGCAGAACTAGGATACAAGTATACATTTGGCTTATTAAGGTTTAGCCAGTCCCAGCTACAAAGTATTTTAGGTGATCCATGAGGTGCATACACTTCAGATGTCACTATTCGTTGCGGCAAACATGTGCTGACATGCAGATTCAGGAAAAAATATTGCAACAGATTACCGGTACACCATTATGTGGAATACCATGCCAGATGAGTTATTCAAGAGTATATTTCCTCCAGTGAATTAAACGCACGCCCAGATAATAATCTGGAAATTTCTACGATTCGACTTAGAATTTTGTTGCTATAAACGAACATTTTAAATAATAAACATTTCATTCATAAATTTCTTGTTACATAAGACACAAACTATGGCATATATTCCTATACATTGATAAACACAAATATTTATTTTTGAACTGAGATAAATGTTAGCATAAAATTCATATAAATTCTTTTCAATATATATGTTTACTAATTGGCATAGTAATTACATATAAATAAAGCAATATTTTTTAAACTAGACATATCAAAATTTAGCATCGCCATAGACGGGGTATCGAGTCGCAGAGGAATATGAGAAAAGGCAGTTACCTTCCGCGTCTTTTAATGCGCTATTAAACCTTTTGTGATATAAATTTATTTATCTTTTAAATTAAACCATAAGAAAGGTTCTGATAATTTCACTTTAATCGTTTACTGTTAATATCAAGAAAACCACTGCATATGTATATGAATATATACTAACACATAAACAAAACAAAAGAGTAAATTATCCTAGACTCGTTAAAAATAATATATAAAACTGAGACATTATGCGACTTCAGCTTTTTCGCTTTTATTATATACTAGCGGGGGGGGTTACCGGCGTTGCCCGAGTGTTTGTAGGTGTGTGTGTCGTCGGTGGGTGTTAATGAAAACGTAAGATTAAGCGAAGTGTGAAGTTTTTAGCAGATACACAAACATACACACATACATAATACATTTTCGCTTTATATATATAGATTGGCTGCTGGCGGTCGTTCAAATGTCCTTTTCTAAATCTAGTTTTTGTCACTGATCTACGGTATACACACACTGACAGCGAATAAAACACAACACAGCTGATCTACAAAATAATATTTTTATGTCACTCCGCTTACAGTTTTGGGTTTAGTCATGACGACTGTTTGACATCAGCGAAAGCGCGTGCCGATGGTTTAGATGTTTACCAGGGAAGAAAATGCGTTAGCTTGTTCTTTGTCTTTGTGGCCGATTGCTCGCTTTCTGTTGTATCGATTTATATAAACATTCTTTCTTTCTGTAATATTTCCTATTACCCATTTCCCATTGTTTTCAATCCCTTGACAGATATCCTCTAACATATTTCTGGTCAAATTATGCATTCCAATAGACAATGATGGAAAGGCCCACATTCTTTAAATGGAATTTATTTATCTGCTCAATATCCAACACCCTTTTTATATATGTACAGTATTTCAAAGTGTAGTATATCATCGATTTTAATACGAATACTCAATTGTAATCTAATGATACAGTAATTGACAAACTGATGAAGTGGTATTTACATTTCTTCGTATAGATTAAGCATAATCTGTCTATAAATGTTGAAATCCCTATGGCCATATTTAGTCGTGAAGATATCAGCTTCCTGCTAAAACAGATAAAGAGAACAGCACAAAGACACGTAGACAATATTCACGAAAAAGAATTCGGAAACTACTCTCATAATTTTTCGTTTTGGTGTCGACATTTTCAAAATGGCCGACCTCCGCCATATTTAAAACTGTTTCATTTTATTAATTAATTTAACGGATATCTTTCAGTGTTCTTTTCATAGTTCAATTTTATAGATAACGCGGACGGACACTCATCTGGAATCTTAGAGAGATAGCAATCATATCAGTTATTATAGGTGCTACAGGGCTTATGAAGAAGAACCTGAAGTCCTACCTAACTAATATTGCTGGTGAACCAAGTGCAAAAGAGATCCGGACAATTGCACTTAAGGGAACAGCGAGGATACTAAAAAGAGCTCTCGGTTGGTTTCAATAAAAAGCAGGGGCATGTAGGGAGTTGGTTTGGCTGCCCCCATACTAAGCATTAAAATCTTCAAAGAAAGCAAATGAAAAAAATGATTGCTTCATTTAATTTGCGTGTTCTGGTGCTACAAGATCAGGCTGTTTGAAGATACTGGCTTTCTAACCTAAATAGCACCAAATACTAATGTTATTTTTTTCTTTTGCAAAAAATAACCATGCCATACACAGTCAAAAGCAAACAAAATGAAGCACCATTAATACATGTTTGAAGATAGGAAAGAATAAAATACAGTATTTGTCAAGATAACTGGATTCGGCACAAAATAACTCTAAGAAAACGATAAGGCAATGAAAAACAAAACAACTAAACTCTATGGATAAATATGCGTACATATCAAAAACTTGAAGCATAAAACTATCTTCAAACTTTACTTGATTTGACATTACATCCCTAGAAAAGAGTTGATAAGATGCGAAAACAAAAAAACGAAAAAAAAAAACGAAATAAATCTCCAAAAATTAGGCACGGGCAAAAATGAACAAATAAAGATAGGGGGATCCAGTTTTGAAAGCCAGTTTATCATATTTTCTTTAGGTTTTCGGCTACTTTTCGATTGTATTTAAAAGATTAGAGACTAAAGTTAATTTCCTAAAAGAAAAAAAAAATTGTACATGCGAAAAAAATGTTATGAAAAATGTTTTCACGTCAGGCTAACCAATTCAGCTAAATTTTGAAGTTAAATAAATTCATTGTAAAAATCCTTTAAAAGATAAAGATTAGTTTTTTGGGTCTATTTCAAAGATAATTAGTAAAGTAAAGTCCTAAGGTATTTAATTAAATTTAAAAAACACCTTGTTTATATAAAAAAATAGCTTAATTAGTCCAAAAAAGCAAGTAATTCCGTTGTTCGCCAAAACGCAATAAATAAAGTTTTGTAAACACGATTATACGGAAGCCCAAAATGACAGCCAATCGAAACGCTGTTTCAAAATGAAGTCATGATACTAAAAGGAGGGAGGAGTGCCAGTTTTCTTTTTATCCCCAGACGTGCATCCTTACATTCCTATCCTGAACGTTGTACCATTTTTATCATTTTTAAAATTAATTATTTCTCTATGTCCCTGTTTTTGAATTATTTTTTAATTATTGTTCAAGATTATATAAACATTATGTAAAGCCGAAAGTTGCACATTCATGCGAGCATGAAAATTATCAAAATTCTGCATATAAAAAAAAGCGAAATCTGTAATTGAAAAAAAAAATGAAATATTTTTGCTATTATAATTTTTGTGGGAAAATATTAAATAAACAATGCTTAATTCCATGGTAATATCATTAGTTCGAGTTATATCGAATTCATTAATACGGACTTTAGGGTCTTTTTTCGTAATTTTCCTGTAATTCTTTTTTTTAAATTGTTATAATTTACGATGTTTATTTTCATAAAAAAGCAAAAAATAATTAATTCTTAAGTAAAGATATTTTTATTTAAACAAATAATACATTTCCACTAAGATTTAAATAAAAAATAATTAGTTCATTATGTTCCGTGATCATTATTTTATAAATGTTGAAAGCTTTATTAAAATTGGTTAATTTCCTTATTTTTGGTGAATTTTTAAGTAAAGGGAGGGGTCAAAATGTTTATAGATTTTGAGCGTTGGCATTCATTTTGCACGTACCTAACAAGTGCATTAGAAATACCTTTCACATTTTAAACTTTCAACTATATGTTGCTCATGAATTTGTGCTGCTACCAATGAATATATTCATTTAACTAATAACTTGCCATTTTTCAGTTGCCCTCGTCAAGCAATATGATGTGGACTTGTGTACATCGCGCTTTTACAGTAGAAGTGAAAAATAGTGAATATGTAACAGCAACCAGAGAGCTTTCCGAGTTCATTAGAAGTTAGGACAGTATGATGCTGCGCCAGGTAAATATTCAATAGATTTACGTGTTGCAAATTCCAGAGCTACAGGTTCGACAGTTTTCTTTTATACACAGGAATCGCCACTTCTTAAGGCCGGAGGCCACTCGAGAATAAGGGTTAATAGGTATCCATTAGTCAATGTGACTATGGCGTAGTAAACATTAGTGGAAATTTTGTAAATTGGATTACTTAGGAAGACGGTTTATCAAGAACGTTGGACTTGAAGACAATCAAATTGTAGTTAGTTGGAAAGCAGGTAAACAGAAGAGAATTCCATAGGTGTGCAGTTCTAAGAAAGAAACTTTGTTCATGGAATCTACATTTAGGTTTTGGCACAAATAAAGATTGTGGGAAATTAGTGATAGTGGTTTTGGCTAGACGGATGTTTTTTCATGAAAGATTGGCGAGGAGTTACCATAGATTGAAGCTCATCTGAATACTTGCCATAGAAATCCAGCTGAAAGGCATTGAACTGATCGAAGCACAGGGCAGTATTCGAGATGTGATATATTCTATTACTCGGCCTCCTACACCTTTAGCTCACAAACATGTTTTTGACTTGTGATTATCCAATCGGACAATCAGAATGATTCTACACACTGATATTCAATTCCATGCATATAAATTAATGATTGCTTAGAAACTACATGAGCGCGAATGGGAAGAGCGTACGTCAAAATATGGGAGACATCCTGTGTAACATCGTCGTTACAAACAAAATAAAGAAAGAAAGAAAAATCCAGGTCGGCATTTATCATTTTTTTAACGAATGCATTAATCATTCCTTTAAGAAATGCTTTTATTACGGTTACTTTCGACCCCACTTACAAAAGTATCTCGCTGCCACATGTGCATTTCACCTGACCCACGTTTTTCCTTCCTCCGACCACATGCAGGTCACAGCCGGCGCATCCTCGTCCACGACTTTACACGTCCATTTCCTTCGACGCGTACTTTGCTTTTATCGACCACGCGGTACATATTTTCTCCTTTTTTTTTTTCGCACACACTTATTGATTTGCATGTGCGGGTTTTTCGGCTACTGCGGCTAATGTCTTCGCAAGTTAGCAATCCGTCGCTGCTGCTGATATTTTCCCACGCGCTTATATACACTATGATACATATGTATTCGAAGTTATAAAGAATTAGAAGCAGAAAAACGCTTTTTTAAAGAATTAGTGAATTCTACAATAAATAACTCGAAAAGTGTTGATATGCCGTAAAACTAAACACAACGAAAGCAAACTCTATGAACAAATATTTGAAAATATATAAAACTTGAAGCATAAATCAAATACATCAAAATTACTGGATTCGGCATCAAAAAACTCGAAAAAAGGTTAATCTGCTTAAAAAGACTCAAAATCAAACGAATTTGCGTTGGTAAATGTTGGTAGAATGAAATGGTGTTTCGAATTGAAGTGTCCGACCATATTTGGCTTCCTTCTTGTTAAGCGCACTGAAAAGAAAAATTGAGGTTTCAGATTTTTTAGGTCCTAGCAACTTACATTGTTGAAAATCGATTCCTAAGTCAGTTATTATCACATAGGATCGAAGGGTCAAAAGGCCAGAGTCGCTATTTTGCGCACTTATTTTATATCGTGTGATTTCAGTTTTTCTAGTAAGTGTTTGCACGTTAGACAATGCATTCCAAAGGTTGATTTCTCCGCCTGAAATGTATTACCTCTTTACGTTCTAATGCTTCTCCTATTATGTTAAATTATCAAGTAAGTATTATAAATAACTAGCACGGCTACCCGGCGTTGCTCGGGATCGTATAAAACAATGAGAAAAACGAAGTTGGTTTTGAACATATCTACTATTCTTCGGATAGAGGATTTTTTTATGTCTCTATATCATTTGCTATCTCGAGCAAATGAATAAGTAAGTTTTTTTGTGTGCTAAATTGTTAGATGAAAGTAAAGAAATTTTTTTTAAGTGCACTCCCCTCCTAATATAAAAGAATGGCTTTCTAAATAATATCGTTATTATGTCAGCACAGTCTGTATTTTGCAGAGTTCAGTTTTTGTAGGTCCTGGATAAGACCTTAACTATATCCGATGATGAGGCCCTAGCTTGCGTGCTTTGGGGAGAGTGGAGCCACCCTTTAATTACCATTGCTCTCAGGTCCACTCTGAACCGGAGTGGTAGTACCTGTAACTATGGGTTAAATAGAAACTGACTGGAAAAAAACCCAGATATATTCTATTAAAAAACTTTTCTTCAAAATCACTGGATTTGGCATTAAATAACCTGAAAAGGGTTGATGTGCAGTAAGACAAACAAACACAAGGCAATCGGTTTTTGTTTATTATATTGTTAAATAAAAATACACAATAGTTAAATAAATCATAAAAAACTCAGCATTACTATATTCATGCATGTGATTTTAAGAATGTTACAAATAAACACTCAGAATTACTTGATCAATGTACCTAATTTTTGTAATGTGAAAATAAGCACTCAGCATGAATGTACATAATGTTTAGAATGTGACAAATACACACCCAGCCTTCCTATTTATGTTAAATCATCAAGTAAGTATTATAAATAATTTATACCTTATATTTAAATACTCTTTTCACTTTTTTTAAACGCGACAGAAAATCCATCGAAGAATATTGAAACATACATATTTGATGCATTTATAAATAATTTCTTTTGAATCTTAAGCTTGACAAACCAACTAACATGA
This sequence comes from Euprymna scolopes, assembly GCF_053919585.1. Classification (NCBI taxonomy): domain Eukaryota; kingdom Metazoa; phylum Mollusca; class Cephalopoda; order Sepiida; family Sepiolidae; genus Euprymna; species Euprymna scolopes. Next base: position 93,109,163 of record NC_136501.1, on the reverse strand, counting down.
TATTATAAAATGTGTACGTCAGATAGTGTCCATAGAGTAGCCTTGGTGAGTAACTTCTCTCATAGTCTTTCTATTATATTCAATATATACGTTTGTTCTGCTATTCAACTATTTCTTATTTTTCTGAATCACTTCCTAACACTCTGGGGCACGCCTATATTATCATGGTAAGAGGGCGATAAATGTCATCCAATGCATAAGTGATAAAAATGTTATTTTAAACTTTAGTATTGAGGAAAAATGTTACTTGGCCAAGGAATGAGCGGCTAGGGTATCATGTAAGAAGCGAGGTTGCATTTAACATCACAAACATTAGAATGAGAGATCGATGTAAATGCTATTTCAGATTGAAGCATTGCAGACCGATGGACCAATGAGCATAGCCTCAAACCTTGACAAATTATATTATTATTCCGTTGTTTCTCATCCAACCGCCAAATATGATTACAACTTTCAACTTTGATCCGAAAATCTTGTTAGAATTCCAACTGACGGTTTCCGAAAAAGATGTCATGTGAAAAGGTCTGACTTTGTATTTTCATGTATTTCTTTGAAATGGCAATAAAATAACCATTTATTAAAGCAGTTTGTCAAGGAAAAGACATTAGATATTGAGAAATAATATATTATATATTATGTAGTATCCCTCTCTCTCTCTCTCTATCTCTCTCTCTATATATATATGTATAGTGTATATAATGTAGTAAATGTATTGATAGATAATATAGTATATATGATGTAGTAAACGTAAATAGTAAAAGTCTGACTACAAAATAGTGTTCTCTATCCACCTATCTATTTCTGTATATCTCTTTCAACTTCTTTCTCTCTCTCTCTCCCTCTATCTCTCTCTCTCTATATATATATGGTTTTACATCTAAACACACACACATATATATATATATATATATATATATATATATACTAGCATGACCCATTAACCAGCGTTGCCCGGTTGATGCAGCCCCTCCCTCGTAAAAAAATTAAAGTATGGTTGTTGTTGGTGGCCACCCTCCAATCCCCTCATGCTAAGACCGGCTTTAGGAATAAACACCCTCAACGTCCGCATGTTAAGCAGAGCTTTCGAAATAGACAAGCCCAACTGATTCATGTGAAGATCAGTTTTCGGAATAGACACTCCCAACTATAAAAAAAGTGCTCGTCTCTGCTAAATTTAAATGAGATTTTCGTAATCAGCATAGTATAAAACATATAGATGTCGTCATGTTAAAGAAAATTGTGGAGGTGGAGCTAATGGGAAAATTTACCCACAAAAAGGTATTGTTTTCTATATAGAGGGATCCTTATCAATTAATATATATTTTCGGCACGACTGTAATCTGTAGAATGCGACGACAATCGGTTAATATTTTAAACTCTGTAGTTGTTTTTTTTTTCATCACGTCTGTAATACGAAAATTGTGGAGGTGGAGCTAATGTAAAAATTTACTCACAAAAATTTATTGTTTTCTATATAGAGCCGCGCTTTTCAGTTAATATATTTTTCAGCGCAATTTTAATCTGCAGAGATGACGAAAATACAGTTAATATGTTTAATTTTGTTTTGTTTTTTTAGCAACGCCAATCGGTTAATATTTTTAATTTTCCTTGTTATATGAACAGGATTGTAATCTGGAAAGTGCGACGACAATCGGTTAATGTTTAATTTTGCTGTTTTTTAGCAACACCAATCGGTTTGTTTTCTTTTTCAGCACGATCGGCATATGCAAAGTGCGATCACAATTGGTTAGTATGTTTAATTAACGTTTTTTCAGCACGATTTTCTCCTTTAGAGAGCGACGCTTTATTGCATAATTTCTGTAGCGTTTGTTTAATTTTTGTAGAAGTGGATTCCGGAATATGCGAATAGTCAAGTATCAGCCAACCAAAATGGTCGAAATTTGAGAAATGAGAATTTATTATTTTTGAATCGCGTAATGGAAAGCTTATGTTATTTGTATGTATGTAATTACCAGTTTATGGCGGTGCAAGCAAAATATCGTAGGATATATAGAATTTGACCCGGTCTCAACTGGTAGCAATTTGAGCGCTAAATGTTAAGAGAGAAAAATATCAACTTCTTCCTTTGTAGATGATGCGATTGCGATAGTGTTGCTCATCGGATGCGATGTAGCATTTTATTATCATTAACGAATGTGGCAGAAATGCTGATCGTAAGCTACATAAGATATTGGTTGTCAGGCAACATGTATTGAATTTGCATGTGGCAATTGTTGTTGCAAACTTACGGTACTTTCATTTAGGGGGAAATTTCTGCAATAAAAATATTATATATGGAGATACCTTGATATATATATATATATATATATATATATATATATATATATATATATATATACTTTTTTACATGGGGATAACCACTTATCGGATATTTCTGGTGAGCCAGCATCTTTATTAAATATTGGTTACAACTGTTTGAAATCCAAGACAAACACTACAGAAGATTCTATCAAATATGCTGGAATTGTCTATCTAATCTACAATGCGAAAATTTTCGGCTGAAAGCGCTAATAGAGAATCCATTCAAATCACTCATTTTCATCACTGGGTTACAGTCTCCAGAAGATGCGGAAATACGCACATGTCTACTGTCCATGGTTGATAAAGATAAGGAAATAACAGTACAAATTCTGACTACGGAATGTCAACAACTAATAAATCTAAACCGACCCACGACAATGGTACAACAAAGCCCATCGGTTTTAAACAACATCAAATCGGTAGAGAAATACCCAACTGGAAATAGAAAGAAGTTAGCAACACCCTGTTAGTCATGAAGAGATATGCACTACGATCGTTTTCGTCCATTTAAAAGGCCTATGTGTCAAAATTGTTCACGTTGTGGTGACAAGGACGGGTTTTGTGATAAAAATAACCGCAGCAGATTCAGGAAGAATACTGCATAGCCAGGAGGCAAAACCCACAGAAAAACACCAGGACGTTTCCGGAAAGCCATATCAAATTCAATTCGTGCAACTTTAAAATTCAATTTTGAAGTTCGGAGAAAACTTATACGTGTTGAGGTAAACAAACCAGTGAACTTTCATTTCGATACCGCTTCGGATATCACTAAAATTTTACATCCAACATGGGAGTTGTTTAGAAAACCCAACTCTTAAGAAGACAACTAGTGTTGCTTGTGGTGCATCAGCAAACAAGATACAACTAAGTTGTGAGTTAACATGCAATGTCTCTATTAAAGAACAAAAGATTTCAAGTGTTTTCTATGTTGCTGATGCATCAATCTTGAATCCTTTTGGTTTAGATTTTATTGAAGAAGTTGATCTCTTCAATGTTCCCCTAAGCTCAATTTTCAATTTTTTAATGTTAATGCTACAGCAGATGCTGAAACACATTTAAAGAACATACGTAAAGTTCAGCAATGTTTGTCAAGATGATCTTGGATATCGTTATAAAGTTAAAGCGATTTTAAAACTGAAGGCAAATGCAAAGCCAGTCTTCAGACTAAAGCGTCCGGTAAGATGCGCAGCTTTAGCCACAATAGAAAAATAATTAGATTGCCTACAACAAGAATGAGTAATCCAATCTACAAATTACTCATCCTGGCCAACACCTATTTTCATTGTGAAGACGGCTAACGGCAAGTACGCCTATGTGCAGACTTTAGCACAGGACTAAAAGACAGGCTTGAGACATATTAGTATCCACTACACGAACAGGAAGATCTCGTCTTAAAACTCAACGGTGGAAACTTTTTTTGCAAAACTGGATTTTGTCAGATGCATATTTAAAATTTTGCAGATGCATATTTAAAATTTTGCAGATGCATATTTAAAATTTTGCAGATGCATATTTAAAATTTTGCAGATGCATATTTAAAATTTTGCAGATGCATATTTAAAATTTTGCAGATGCATATTTAAAATTTTGTCAGATGCATATTTAAAATTTTGTCAGATGCATATTTAAAATTTTGCAGATGCATATTTAAAATTTTGCAGATGCATATTTAAAATTTTGCAGATGCATATTTAAAATGGAAGTTAAAGATTACAAAAAGGTTCATACTATTAACACCTACAAGGGATTATTTCAATTTAACCATTTCGGGTCAAGTCATTTTCAGAAATATTCCAACAAACTATGGATAAAATTTTAAGAGAATTGCCAGGAGTTTCAATCTACATTAGTGATATCATCGATACAGGCACATCTCAAGAAGGATTACTTCCGTGTTGGATCGAACTAAACAATATGGATTTCAATTAAGACTAGAAAATTGCAAATTTTCCAAACTTCTGTGAAATACCTTGGATTCGCATTTGACAAAAATAGTCGAAAACAAGATCCAAACAATATTAAGGCAATAAAGCACATGTCAGCTCACAACCATGATGCAACACTATGATCGTTTCTGGGACTTGTAAGTATTTGATGGAGCTATGATAACAGCATATTCTTTTCCTTATTTTGATTCTCAGGTATATATCCATTGATATCTTATATGTTTTTATGTAGTGATGTGGTTCTCGGTTGATTAATTGTGGCTATCTGTGTCGAATATACACTCGGGAGTCAAAAAAAATGAAAATAATATGCTGTTGTCATAGCCCTAGTCATTATATTTCCATTATTACCCGAACTGCACAAGTTACTAGGGCCTGTAAATAATCTTTTTTACAGTAAGATACCAAATAGAACTGGTCAAGCACATACAAAGAATTATTTGAGAAAATCAAAACACTTCTTAGTTCTGATCTATAGGAACATGACTTTTTAACCTAACAAGCATTTAAGCAAACCGCACACACATCCATGCATACACATTTTAAACAACGCATCTTAAGGTAAAAATAATACTAACACACACAAGGAACTTTCAACGTATACTACGAACTCCCGTATTTATACACGCACGCACACACTTTAACGAACATTCCGATTTTCATACATGTTCGTGTCGTGAGCTCATACTTACAACAACAATTAAATTCATGCATGATACATATCCACATACACGCATGCTCACAAAAAAAACTCTGTTAACGATCTCACCCGCTCTAGTTAAATAAATTATCTTGTATTTATATATGTAACTCGACTCTTACGTCGTCCTTCTTAACGTTATTCTTTTTAACGTCTTCTTAAATGTACTAGTAAAACATACGTTTCATTGTTGATTGCTTTTATTATTCTGTCCAAGCAACGACGACCTCCGACCGTCCAACTTATCGAATACACAGCCTAATCCAGTAACCGGTTTATACACGCAGCCTACAAAGAGGGGATCCAGCTATACAACCGGTAACTAAACTGCAGAGCGAGTCCCCCAACAGATCTATTGCTAACACTCATAAGACATTATTATTTTGATGGATGCTTCGGACTATGAACTTAGAGCAGTAATATCACATTTTTCCTGAGGCAAACGAAAAAGCTGTTACACACGCATCAAAGTCGTTTAGACCTACTGAACAAAAGCATAGCAAAATTGAGAAAGAATTCCTAGCAATTATCTACGCGGTAAAGAAATTTCATTTTACTCTGATCACAGACCACAAGCCCTTAATAATTATACATGGTCGAAAGGAAGGATTTATAGTTGACGCAGCAAAACGCGTACAAAGATGGGTAACTATGCTTTTTAGATTACGATTCTTTTTATAAAGTATCAGCCAGGAAACAAAATTGGCCAAGCAGATGCGTTATCCAGACTCATCTCTTTTTATCTAAAGTAGTGGCAGACATAATCATCGCTGCTATATCTGTGGAACCTGAAGTTATTACTGCACTTGTTTCTACAGTAAGATCGCTACCTGTCACTTAAGAGATGGTCCAGGAGTCTATAGCAGCATATCCATTATTAAAGAAAGTTCGACATTTGTCTCTCACAAGGTGGCCAAAACCATCCACTGACCAGCAACTTCAACTATTTTTTGCAGAGATCTTCTTTATCCGAGTTCAATTGAACACTTCTCTTTGGAGAACATGTTAATGCCCCATTAAAAATCCAGAATAATTTCACTATAGAATCAGGAAATGAATCGAATACAAAGCTTTGACACGTGGATATGTGTATTGGACAAATATGTATAGGCAATTAGAGCATATTGTAAAATGTCAACTAGTTTCGAAGTTTCCGCCGAAAACAACATTGTATGCATGGCCTATACCAGAAATGCATTGAACACGACTACACGTGGACTTTGCAGGACCAATTAATGGACAAGATTACTTCATATGGGATGATGCTTACAGTAAGTGGTCAAAAGTCTTTCAGATGAACCATCCTACATCAAATAAAACCGTAAAGAAACCACAACAAATTTTCAGCAGATTCGACGTTCCTGAAATTTTAGATTCTGATAATGGTGCTGCATTTACCTCAGCAGACTTTTCTGACTTCTGTAAACAAAAAAATATTCTGCATATCAGATCTCTAACTTTCTATCGACAATCAAATAGCCAAGCCGAACGCTTTGTCGCCACATTTAATAAAGCACTCTTGAAGTGAAAAAGGGAAAGAACTACTCGAGAGATCATGGAAATATTTCTAAGTAGCTAGAGAGTTACTCCAAATCTAAATTACTCAAATGAAAAGCCTCCTGCTGAAGTACGTTTACCAATGGATGCTATTGTCCATCATCAAATATTTTTTTTTCTCAAGAGAAACCAGACGATAGAAAACCAATTAAATCGTCATCATGGAGCTATGTTACATAAATTCCTTCCATGATAATATGTATTGGCAAAAGACTACCGTCGTTCTGGTAATGATGTGCATGTACAATCATCTATTTAAGTCAGACATGCTAATCAACTTAATAACTCCTATTGTTCAAAGAGACAATCAAATAAGACAATTACCCATTACATATTTAACTGAGCACGTTTGATGTATCTCAATGTGTTCAAGCAACATGCAGTAAACAAAAAAGTCTGAAAAGAAATGTCCAACTTGAAGGATGCAAGTAATGGGCAAAACAACTTCAGTTCCGTAAATCCTACAAGCATTATATTATAGAAGAGAGGTGTAATAGCGATCAAATAGAAAATACCTATAAATAAAGAAAGTAAGAGTTACCGTCCTTTATAGATCCTAAAAAAATTGGAAAGTTCTACTGGGTGTACCGTGGACAATATGGCGGTTCCGCTGGGCATTTAACATCGTTATTTAAGGTTTTCTGCCGTAAATAAATTGTAATGAGCTTGTCTACTTATTATTCGAATATTCAACGATTTTGAAACCTTCATTCTCCAAAAACAACAATATATATATAAATTTGTGTGTGTGTGTGTGTGTGTGTGTGTGTGTGTGTGTGTGTGTGTGTGTGTGTGTGGAACTAACGTGTACCAAGTAATGAAGGAGAAAACCATTCCATGCGAATAGTTAAGAAGATTGTCAGTCGGATAGTATTAGTGTAATGAATTTGCGGATTAAGACGACGCCTCGACAGGTATAAGACGACAATGTAATACTTTTCAGGAAAAGAGTTCCTTTGTAACTTGTAAGAAAATTCTTGAAAATAAACATTTTTAATAGAAATTCCGTTTAATTTTGATACACAAATCTTTGCAATGATCATAACAAGACAAATCCTTACTGTGAATGGTTTATGAGATGCAAACGTTATTATAGATATTTTTGTGTATCGTTTGTTTTTTTGCTAATTTCTTGCATGTTTTAAGTTTATATTAGGTTTTATATTAGGCAAAAATATTGCAGTTTGTTATTTTATAGTTGCATGTCAAAAATGACATTATTTTTTAACCAACCTAATATTTGTGTATATATTTGTTCACGAGAAACACTCGTCTACCTGAAAACACTATCAATAATTTCCCTTTATTTCTTTATCTGCGCTTAAATCTAAACTTAGATTCCATGAACAAAGCTTTTTTTTTAGAACTGCACACCTGTGGAACTCTCTTCCTTTTCAAGCTGATTACAATATGGTCGTCTTCAAGTCCAACGTAAACAAATTCTTGATGAGCAGTCCCCCCTTAATTTCCACTACTATCAATTACTACGATATTGTCCCATTGACGACTGCACACCCTTTAACCCTTATCCTCGAGTGCACTCTTGGCCTTGATAAGTGGTTAGTCCTATGTAAAAAAATAACAGCTTGAATTGTACGGCCACGTCACCAGGTGCCATCCATCCGTATTCAAACGTATGACCCATATTTAAAATAAGACCTTGATGAATACAATTTCTCAAATACATTAATCAAATCAATATGAAATATTTTTTATATCACTGCGGATATTTTTTGTACGTTCGTTTGATTTTTCTGAGTGTGTTATTCTATATCTTACTCAGCCTCTCGCGTGCTTATATCTTGTCTGAAAAAAGCGAACCGAAAATAGATCGTTGCGTGTTTTATGTGATATATTGTCTACAACATTGATAGGTAAATCGATACGTGATTATTATGTGCAACAGAAATAATGTAGCAAGAGTTTATCAAAATTACCCAGATACACATTAAATATGTAGTTTTAATATATGTCCGTCTCTATCTTTCATTCATATATATATATATATATATATATGTGTGTGTGTGTGTGTGTGTGTATATATATATGTATATATACTCTGTGTGTGTGTGTGTATATATGTATATATACTCTGACTGACGTTAAAAGAAACGGATCACATATAATATTAGAAGATGTATCGAGACACAGCGATGGGTATATTGTATCTGGCAGAACGGTGGTTCATTAAAAGTGTGGGGTCTGCGTACGCGCCTGGTTCACAAAGTATGGAAATAATTTTTGATGTAGATGTACATAATAATACTTTAATACGTATGTTTTAACTTAAATAGGAGTGGTATAATAAAATTGTGGAGTCTGCTTTCGCGCCTGGCCTCCATGGAAATAGGCACAAACTTTAATAAAGACTTTTCCTATCTATCTGCGTAAGTATACTTTGATAATTATGTTTCAGTTTGAAGAAATATGGTATGATAAAATTATTAATTAAAATTATGAGGTGCTTTGGTTTTGATACCCCCAAATTCGAAGCTATCTCTTTACAAACCTTCCTTTTCATAACCTATTCATAACCTATCATACTTTCATAAATCAGAGTCCATTTTCTGTAGGCTGTTTTTGGACCCAGTCACCGACGGATACTTTTGCTCGTATATATATATATATATATATATATATATATATATATATATATATATATATATATATTTCAGATGATTTGAAACCATAGCAGCATTGTCTCCTCTCCATCAAGGCCAGAGGTTTTGAGTGTATATATATATATATATATATATATATATATATATATATATATATATATATATATATATATATATGAATATTTATCATTCAAACACTACCGCGTTTGAATATATGGTTAAGTAGCAGATTTAGTCATTAAGAACTGCTGTAAAGCTTCACTGCTCACTAATTTCTCGACTAACTTTCAGTTTATAGATCACCTTCTCAGCCATCGTGTGAATTTTTTTTTTCAATTTTCGTGCAGTAAAACAAAAGTTGAATTTTCAGATGTTCGAAATGGTAAAAATATGTAAAGAGGTAAGCGACGCTTTTCTGACTGTTTTCCCGAGCAACCACATCATTTTAGCGACTACTGTTGCTAATAATTCACTGCTGTCCCAAAAAGAGTAATAACAAGTGAAACAGAGAGAATGAAAGCATGAAAGGGAGATAATTGGAGGGATTTTATTGAAAGCAGACGAGTGTTGTACATAGTTATTACATGAGTGTTTATGGGGGCAAAAATTAAGACTGAAATTAAACAAAGAAACAATGAATTTATAGAAAGCCTGGAAAAATCATGGATTACAATAGAAAAATGCGAGCATGAAAAGTAATGTGGTTAAGCTTAAACATGGAAAAGTAAAAGGACTAGTTGTTAAAACTGGAAAAGGAAAGGACAAAATATTCTAGTAAAAATATGATTAATTTACAACTTAAAATAATGCAGAATAAAGAATTTATAACATTACATAATTTATGCTTAATGCTGCAATATTTTAAGTTATGAATTTATTAGATTTTTTACTAGAATATCTTGTTCTTTTTCTTTTCCAGTTTAAACAACTAGTCCTTTACCTTTTCATGTTTCAGCTTAAGCATATTACTTTTCATGGTAATATTTTTTTTTGTAATATATAAAGTGAAAATTCCTGTCTGTGTGTGTGTGTTAGTGTAATATTTGGTCTAAATATTTGAAATTTTACATAAAAGGTATTCAGAGACATCCCAAGCTTTTTAATCGGTTTGACTGGAACATTTGAGCTGCCAAAGGGTCAAAGTTCAATAGATTTGACTAGCAAATTAATATATTACAGTTTGCTAGACTATTATATAGTCTCGCAAACTACTCAGCCAATTATGCGTCAAGAGACATTTGAAATTTATACAGGTATTTATATAGGTATTTATATAGGTATTTATATAGGTATTTATATAGGTATTCAGACATGAAGCAACCGTTTTACTAAGTTTTTAGCAAAAATTTAGCAGCCAAATGTCAAAGTTGAAAGAGTTGACCTTTGCAGATTCTACTAAATTCCATCTAAGGACTTTAAGTGTTTGATGTGGGTAACTTGGACATAGGAAAAATTTGTAATTTTATTTGAGACAAAAATAATAATTGTTAAAGCGTCCAAATTCGGGTCAAAGTTATTAAAAAAATTACCTATGTGGTATCTACGAAATTACTGACAAACTTTGGTCTAAAAACTTGAAATCTTACAGAAAGTGTATTCACAGGTAGAGCAAGTAAGGAACAGTATATATATATGTATATATATATATATATATATATATATATATATGTGTGTGTGTGTATTTATGTATTAAAATAAAATGTTATAAGCTATAATAATTTATGCATCGACTTTCAGTAAATATAAATATATAATCATATATATATATGCATATCTACATATTCATATATACATGAATGTATATATAAATATGCATATATATATATATATATCCAGACATATGCATATATATGAATATGTATGTATATATTCATATATATGTATATATTCATATATGTTCATATATATATATATATATATATTCATATACATATATATATATATTCATACACATATATTCATATATATTTATATATATATATATATATTCATGTATATATATATTTATATATATATTCATATATATTCATATATATATTCATACACATATATTCATATATATTTATATATATATTCATATATTCATATATATTTATATATATATTCATATAAATATATTTATATATATATATATTCATATATATATTCATATATATTCATATATGTATTCATGCACATATATTGATATATATTTATATATATATATATTCATATATATATATATTTATACATATATTATATATATATTCATATATATTCATATATATATATATTCCTATACATACATCTATATATACATATATATTCATATATATATTCATAACTATATTCATATATATATAGATATATATATATATTCATATATATATTCATATATATATATTCATATATATATATTCATATATATATATTCACATATATATATATTCACACACACACACACACACACACATATATATATATATATATATATATATATATATATATATATATATATATTTGCATTTCATAAATTATTTCCTTTGTAACAAAAAAAAAGAGTTTTTCATGACTTCTTTTCAGAAATTGTTCATTGTTCGTTTTATTTTTTCCTTTTTCAACGTACTCCTGTTCGCGTATTTTACCATCAACACTTTCGATTCCCATTCATTACAAGAGGTAAATTCGTCACTATAGAAGTGAACAAACAAAAAATAAATTATAGATAGAACAGATATATTGAAAGCAAATACGTATATACAATATTTACATAGAGTCCATTGGTATAATTATGGGGAGACCGTCCCTTGAGGCGTCGGCTAGGTGGTCGTTGACTTTCGTGTCTCGCTGAGTCTCTCGTTGGGTCTAACGTTGGATCTTTTTTTTTTTCACTGTCTTGACACTCCACGTATGCTAATTAGGTAATTTCCCCCTTCTTTATATTTATATGGTTGACACTCCACGTATGCTAATTAGGTACTTTTTCCCCTTCTTTATATTTATATGGTTGACACTCCACGTATGCTAATTAGGTAATTTTCCCCCTTCTTTATATTTATATGGTTAACACTCCACGTATGCTAATTAGGTACTTTTCCCCCTTCTTTATATTTATATGGTTGACACTCCACGTATGCTAATTAGGTAATTTTCCCCCTTCTTTATATTTATATGGTTGACACTCCACGTATGCTAATTAGGTAATTTCCCCCTTCTTTATATTTATATGGTTGACACTCCACGTATGCTAATAAGGTAATTTCCCACTTCTTTATATTTATATGGTTGACACTCCACGTATGTTAATTAGGTAATTTCCCCCTTCTTTATATTTATATGGTTGACACTCCACGTATGTTAATTAGGTAATTTCCCACTTCTTTATATTTATATGGTTGACACTCCACGTATGCTAATTAGGTACTTTTTCCCCTTCTTTATATTTATATGGTGGACACTCCACGTATGTTAATTAGGTAATTTCCCCCTTCTTTATATTTATATGGTTGACACTCCACGTATGCTAATTAGGTAATTTTCCCCCTTCTTTATATTTATATGGTTGACACTCCACGTATGCTAATTAGGTAATTTCCCCCTTCTTTATATTTATATGGTTGACACTCCACGTATGCTAATTAGGTAATTTCCCCCTTCTTTATATTTATATGGTTGACACTCCACGTATGCTAATTAGGTACTTTTCCCCCTTCTTTATATTTATATGGTTGACACTCCACGTATGTTAATTAGGTAATTTCTTCCTTCTTTATATTTATATGGTTGACACTCCACGTATGCTAATAAGGTAATTTCCCCCTTCTTTATATTTATACGGTTGAGACTCCACGTATGCTTATTAGGTAATTTTTCTCTTCTTTATATTTATATGGTTGACACTCCACGTATACTTATTTGGTAATTTTTCCCCCTTCTTTATATTTATATGGTTGACACTCCACGTAATCTAATTTGGTAATTTTTTCACCTTCTTGATATTTATATGGTTGACACTCCACGTAATCTAATTTGGTAATTTTTCCACCTTCTTGATATGTATATGGTTGACACTCCACGTATGCTAATTAGGTAATTTTTCCACCTTCTTTATATTTATATGGTTGACACTCCACGTATGCTAATTAGGTAATTTTTCCCTCTTCTTTATATTTATATGGTTTACACTCCACGTATGCTAATTAGGTAATTTTTCCCTCTTCTTTATATTTATATGGTTGACACTCCACGTATTCTAACTAGGTAATGTTTTCCCCTTCTTTATATTTATATGGTTGACACTCCACGTATGCTAAATAGGTAATTTTTTCCCCGTCATTATATTTATAGTATTGACACTCCACGTATGCTAATAAGGTAATTTTTCCCCCTTATTTATATTTATATGGTTGACACTCCACGTATGATAATTAGGTAATTTTCCCCTCTTCTTTATATTTATATGGTTGACACTCCACGTATGCTAATTAGGTAGATCCTATCACAACGATTTACTTTGATCGGAATTTTTAATAAGATACCAATGTTTGCTGCATTTTTTTTTCTTTTATGGAGCTGACTTTCTGTAAAATCCATTTAAAATGTTTTTTCTGTTTGTCTGAAAGTTTCAATTGATTGGAAAATCCCGGTAATTACCCCTCCCCCCGTTATTTGTTTGTTTGTGCGCAAAATAACTGCTGAATTACATTTAATTACTTCAAATATCAGGGAGACAAAATAAATAAACACTTGCTGCTCGTATTTTAATTTACCATTCGCATATTGTTGTTCTTTTATACAGGGAAGTGACCACTTATCAAGGCCCGAAGGCCACCATATGATAAGGGTTAATGAGTGTTTAGTGACCTCTAAACAACAGCGAAGTGATCGTTAGTGGTGAGAAATTGGATAGAATTTGATTAAGTAAGAGAGTTGTAATACAATTGGAATTAAAAACAACAAAATTGTAAATTTATTGCCGACTATCATCCTCATCTTTCTTAGTTGTTGTTTCACGATGTTTCGGCCAACTAGTTCTCTAGCCTTCGTCAGGTGGTAATTGCGACAGATAGGAACTGCTTACTGCATTCTCAGCAATAACTGCCATCCATAGTTGTTGTCATACCACGTTTTAGCCAAGTAAGCCTCTGGTCGGCTTTGGGTAGGATTGAAACCGCTATCTTCAGACAATTCTTACCTCGAACTTAAAAGAGTCAACGTCGCTATATAGTACGCCACGGGCCCCGAAGGGCGGTAAAGGTTGGATTTTTTGATAGTTGGTCGAAACGTCGTGAAACAACAACTAAAAAAAATGAGAATAATAGACCGTAATAAATAAATGAATAAATAATTCTCATCTCAATAATGAATTCAAATTGAATATTATATAAACAAAATTGTAGTCAACTGGCAAGCAGACCAGCAGAACAAATAGCCACAGGCGGACAATTCTGAGAAAAAAGCTTTGTTCGTGAAATTTACGCTTCGATTTAAGAACAGATAAGCTTAGGGAAAATTGTTTATAGTGTATCTAGTTAGATGAATCGTTTTTCTATGAGTTTGGTTAAGTGGACCACAGATTGACGCTCGGACTAGTACTCGCCATGAAAATAACGATATCGCAGAGTTAAGTTTGCAACTTCTATTCTGTAGGAAAGAGGTTGCAAAAAGGAGAATGCGGCATCACCTACTTAGTTTCGAGACCGGTTTTGAAACTCTGTCGAGCCGAGATGTGATGTTCCGACTCAGATGTTTACTTATGTATACTCTACTGTTAAATGTTTAAATTCATCGAGCTTTTATATTGACAGAATGTGGTCATTTTTAATTATACATACACATATTTTTCATGGATGTATATACACATTTATTTTTCATATATTTAGTCGCGTACAAGCGTCTATAAGTCACTCCGTAGGTCCGTCGGTCGGTCTTTCTGACGGTCGGTCGGTCTGTCGGTCGGTCTGTGCTTGACCTTTCTGGTTAAGATCAAAGGTCTGTTGTTAATAGATGCTGTTCTTAGCTTTTTAAGCTTTTCTTGGCCTTTTGGCCAAGATCAGAGTGTAGTGTCTGTTCCGGCAGATGCTGCAAGCTATGACTAGCTAGGACTAGCTATGACTAGCAAAGACCAGATGTGGGGGCAACCCCACATGCCTGACCTTTAACCAGCTCCCATTTCCCACCTCTCGGGAGCTGGTCCCCTTTTTCCCTTCCCCCTCCCTTCACTCCTCACATTAAAAATCGGCCTTGTGCCTAATTTGCTCGGTAGGGGAGCAAATAAATACCATCTGTTCCGCCAGATGATGCAAGCTATGACTAGCTATGACTAGCAAAGACCAGATGTGGGGACAACCCCACATGCCTGACCTTTAACCAGCTCCCATTTCCCACCTCTCGGGAGCTGGTCCCCTTTTTCCCTTCCCCCTCCCTTCACTCCTCACATTAAAAATCGGCCTTGTGCCTTATTTGCTCGGTGGGGGAGCAAATAAATACCATCTGTTCCGGCAGATACTGCAAGCTATGACTAGCTAGAGCTAGCTATGACTAGCAAAGACCAGATGTGGGGGCAACCCCACATGCCTGACCTTTAACCAGCTCCCATTTCCCACCTCTCGGGAGCTGGTCCCCTTTTTCCCTTCCCCCTCCCTTCACTCCTCACATTAAAAATCGGCCTTGTGCCTAATTTGCTCGGTGAGGGAGCAAATAAATATCATCTGTTCCGGCAGATACTGCAAGCTATGATTAGCTATGACTAGCTATGACTAGCAAAGACCAGATGTATGGGCAACCCAACATGTCTGACCTTTAACCAGCTCCCATTTCCCACCTCTCGGGAGCTGGTCCCCTTTTTCCCTTCCCCCTCCCTTCACTCCTCACATTAAAAATTGGCCTTGTGCCTAATTTGCTCGGTGGGGGAGCAAATAAATACCATCTGTTCTTACTACATGCTGTACTTTTGTTTGTAATTTTGAGATATAAAGTGGGGGATTACTTTCCTGTATTAATTTAATGTAAAATGATCACCCACTTAACAACCAGTTAGTCTCAAAGCCATTGAAGTCATTCTCCAGATCAGTCAAGTTGTTTTTGAAGGATTCCACTATTTTTTAAGCATTTAAGTCATTCTTAAGGTCATACAATTCATCCTTAAGTTCATTAAAATCATTCTAAGTCATTTACTTTTTATTTATTTAAGTCATTTCAGCCCATTTTTCGGTCATTTTAGTTTATCTTTAAGAATTTCATGTCAATCTTACATTCACGCATTCATTTATTACACAAGAGAACGCGACTAATGGCTATCGGCCTTGTTATTTGTGATGCTGAAACGAATTCAACTATTTGTATGAAAATAATTTGGTGATACGCTTTTTTTTTCTATTCTACTTCAGTCGAACTTCTCAGAAATCAAGGGTCTACCATTTTTAGGGCTTACACTTGAGCGCTATGTGAGACAATAGATATTCGAATATTCCAACAATATTTCCTTTAACACTCAAATGGGGTTCATTCAGTCTTTGACAGAATATGGATACCCACGAAGGGATGCCTGCGCGTTAAATTTTTGTGTCAGGTGTTGCGCAATCTCCAACCACACCTCTCCTGAGTCGACATTGTTAAATACCAGTGGCAAGTTAAGTGTACGTACAGGATAACTGAAAACAAATTCCGATACAAGCGGAGAGCACATACAGCGCCTAGAATTCCCAAATGGTTACCCATCTGGTATTAACCAGACTCAACGTTTCTTAACTTCGGTGGTCTGGCGGGAACAGGTGTGTCAACGCGATTATGCCGTATACTACTGAGATAGTAAAGGAATTAAGAAAATTATTTCCCTTTTAATTTTTTATTTCCCCATTTATTTTGAATATGGTATACTATACATTTCTATTTGGTCTTTTTGGTTTTACTGGATCCCAGGACAAGAATTCATCTCATCACTTGGAGTAACCAGCTCTGTTCAGTTACTTAAATTGGAGAAGGTGCAGCCTTCCTCGTAAAAGCCAGTGTTAGTAAGCCGTATTAAGGAGATCTTGTTTGAGCCGCGAACATTATGTGATTTAGAATATTTAGTCGTGGTTTACTTGTAAGGAAACGTATCTTCATTATAAGTTGTCCTAAGAAACGTTTGTACAGAGAGACATTAGACACCAAAGAACAGTGTCTAGTACAACTCCAAGTTCTCTCTATTAGGCAGTAAAGTTCTCTCCATACTCTTTATACATGGGAGCGTATACATTTTTAAAAATATAATTACACAGACACATGCTTCGTCGTATAAGACTAATCAGCATCAAACCAGCGAAACTCAAAACCGAGACCCCAGAAACGGTTTCTGACGCTCTGTCACTGAAGCAAACTGATTACACTATAGGGGACGAAACACGTCTTTCTGGATTATCATGTTTAAATGAATAACGTTTTACGACATATTTGTTTGGTTCAATGATGAGGTGTCACGTGTAAGTTTCTGGGGTCTGAGCGTACAATATTTCGATGAAAAAATTGGTTGCGATGTGTCATTCTACAGCCCGGAAAAAAAACGGTGGCACCTACCTGATAAACACAGTTTTAATCAGGAAATAACTTTTACACATCTTGGATGGGTATTTTTCAAAAAAATTACTAGGGTTGGGACGATTAATCGGAATCGGGAATCGGAAAAATCGGACATTTTGGACTTATCGAAATCGGTATCGGAATCGGAAAAATGTATGGCTATTTTCCGGTGCCAAAAACGATTCTTTAATTGTTTTTTTTTCATTTGATTTTGTTTAAAGCAAAAAGCTTCAGCTGCTTATAATAATGAAGAAACGATAAATATTTATTTTAAACTACATGTAAAACTAAACTCGTTAGATAATCCCCCACAAATGCGTTTTTAGATTTCAGAAAATATTTACACATTTACCGTAAGATTTGGCGATAACAGTGGAAAAAATAACTCTTTAGGTGTTTTTTTAGAAATATATAAAGAATCAGAATCGGAATAAGAACGTATATCAAAATCGGTAATTCAGTACGGAATCGGTAATTTTATCTGAATCTGGAGTATTAGAATAGTCCCATAAATAATACGTATATATATATATATATATATATATATATATATATATATATATATATATATATATATACTCTATTATGCAGTCGAGTTCTCTCCATACTCTTTATACATGGGAGCGTATATATTTTTAAACATATAATTACACAGACACATGTTTAGACCAACTAAGAACCCCAAAAGAACACAACAAAGAACAAATTCTAGCATACGTCTCTACACACTACACAAACAACCCAGAACTATTCACACAGATAACAAAAAACCTTATCCTCCTCAATCAGAACGACAAACTAAACAACATACTTAAAACAACAAAAATAATAAAAAGCAAACGCCAACCCAAAAACTTAAAACACATCTTAACTTCCTCAAAACTCGTCCCACATACTACAAAAGGGGTTACAAAATGCAACAAACCGCGATGTGGAGTATGTGACATAATAATAGAAGGTAACACATACACATTCAAAAACCCAGCACAAACATTCAAAATAAAAAAGGATCTAAATTGCACCTCCAGAAATGTAGTATATGCACTAAGATGCACAACATGAAACAAATCCTACATAGGCGCCACCAAAAATTTCAGCAATAGAGTGGCCTTACATAAGAGCAACATCAAAATTGCAGATAACAGACACCTCTATGTTTCAAAAAACGTACACACATGCAGTGGAAACAGCTTCAAAATAATGCCAATCTTCCAAACAGACAATTATTTTTATTTACTTACACAGGGAAAATACTTCATCACCAGATTCACTCCTGAACTGAACAGAGCCTAATATCATCACACAAAAACATGAAATGCAAGGTACACTCGCATGCACATCCATACACATACACATATACACACCCACACATAAATCGGAACCGACACATTAAAACACACACACGTGCGCGCATACAACCACACACAGACATAACACCCCTATCTCTAATACAACACACTGAACAATACCAACCCTATTTAACCTCGAAACCAACAACACTAAGAAACACCTAGAATCATAGTATAATATCTGTTCCAACACCTCGCTCCCTCCTCAGTCAGTGGAGGAGAAACCCCTCTTTGGATTTATCGAGCTTTTACATCTGGCTGAGATAAATTTATAAATATTAATTTTTTAATATTTATAATATACTTTAATTTTACCATCTTGGATTATTTTGGTAAATTGGATTGAAATGTTTATTTTATATATATATATATATATATATATATATATATATATATATATATATATATATATATATATATATACAGAGAGAGAGAGAGAGAAGGAAAGAAAGGGAGAAAAAGACAGAGAGAGAGGAGATCTTAGTCCAGATTAATAGAATAATTAGTAGAATAAAAGTCCAGAGCATATCAGCCGGGATTATATAATTGTACTCTAGAATTAATATATATATATATATATATATATATATATATATATATATATATATATATAAAAGAAATAGATAAATATATAGATAATTATTCACTCATACTTTATTGACGTTAGAAATAGTTTCTGAAAAAATGCCCTATATGGACAGCGCAGCGATGTAACCCGTTAAATGTAAAATATTCACAGTCTCTTGCGTGCAAAAGTCCTCTTCGTCGTTCTTTCTGATATGAACCGCCAAACATATACAAAAACAATATTATAATGTAGGGCGGAATCTACGAACTCACAAACTAATGACGTAAGTGCAGATGCGATCGCACTTCCTGTATATTATTTAGACTGTTATGTTAAATCATGGACGTCTTATCGATTTCCCGCACGCTACAGAACACGTGCACGTTTTATGCGGGCGGTCTGTTGAGTTTGTGCGCTAAATATGTCATCCCTCCTGCAAAACGCTGTCGGTAATTTACTTTTGCGCACGCCATGGCCAACATCAAAAACAGGTATACGATCAAATCACGCACGTCCATGCATTCTCACGCATACGTCATGCCTTCTTTTATGCAAGATATTCGCTTTGCTTTCTAATCTCTGTATCTAGTTCTTTCGCTATCTCTAAATCTCTCTCAACACACACACAAACACATATACACATACGCACATACATACAGAAACATATATATAATTTGTTTACATATATATACTAGCAGGGGTGCCCGGCGTTGCTCAGGTGTTTGGGGGTGTATGCTGTGCAAAAAAAAGCAAAAAAAAACACCAAAAATGGTTAATTTTTTAAAACTTTGACCCCTATTATGACCCCTTAAAATTTATTGTTTCGGGTTCAAATTACTTTATTAAGTTAGATCCAGGTTCAAGGAACCTATATCTAAAATTTCAAGTGTCTAGACCCAAGTTTTGTAGAGTTCTTAAAGGTCAAATCGTTGAAATTTGACCCCTTAACAGCCAAATTTCTGGCTGACACCCGTCACATCGATATTCCCAAATCTCAGTACCCGGTATTTCAAATTTTGAGTCTATAGACTAAAAATTGACAGAGTTATTGCGTAGGGAAATGTACACAGACAGACAGACAGACAGACAGACACGTTCACTTTTATAGATATATATATATATATAGAGAGAGAGAGAGAGAGGGAAAGCGAGAGAGAAAGAGAGAGAGAGAGAAGGAAAACGAGATGGAAAGATAAATATAGATAAATATCATGTGCAATTTTCTTAATATTCGATGTGCTTTCTAACCTCTATATCTATTTCTCTATTTCACAATCTCTCGCAACACACACACACACACACACACACACACACACATATATATATATATATATATATATATATATATATATATATATATATATATATATATTTAAAATCCCTTAACAGTGTTTCATGATAAACAACTGATGTTCACTTAAAAATAAATTATTACTGGTTCTATAGTGAATTCGAGAGAGCAAGTAAATGCAGTGATTGCAGGTGATTGAACGACTTACTATTTAAATAGTTTTCTAACGAATGATAAAAAAAAAAATCTTCTTTTTTTGTTGTATAGTTTTAATCGTTAAAAACTTCCAAGACTATATATATATATATATATATATATATATATATATATATATATATATATATATATATATATATACATGTATATACAACATTCTAATTGTGAGGAATCGGGTTACTGATGTTGAAGCACTATCCATAGGCTGTTGAGACCCATATAGAATTTTGTTTTATGCACTTTTTCTGCGCTAAGGAGTTGCCTAGCTGGTATAATTATGCTTGAGAACAATAGGTCGAAAATATTGTATGCGAATATTGCTAATTTTAAATGAATATAACAATGTGTGCCTTTTCTTGGTGAAGATGTACAAAAATATTTATTCATTTAGTATGGCATTACTGAGATATATTAAAAACTTGATGTTATTCAAATGGATAGAAGCACGCATATATACGTACATATATATGTTTATTTTTTAGTTTTTATATTATTTATTTTCCTCTCTCGCATGCCCCATTCATGACAACCTTTTCTTTTTTTTAATCGCTATTTTCCTCGCGCGAGGAACGAAACTTGGTTATCTTTGTTCATTTTAAAATATTTTTTAATCATCATATTAATTGGGCTATATTTAGCCATAAATAAATTTTGTACCCTTGTATTTTAAAAAGAATATATATATATATATATATATATATATATATATATATATATATATATATATGTGTGTGTGTGTGTCTGTGT